>NW_009196610.1:19462-58219 GCF_000690835.1 Fulmarus glacialis | reverse complement strand
CCCCCCCCCAAACAAGAGCAACCTCAGGTATTACTGAATTCTGTCAGTACAGCAGGTTACCAATATTTTCAGAGCAGCACTCAGCACATTGTTTCAGAAGATGTCACTGTTAGTGATGTCGGAGCCTGCCCAGATTTGCCGTGTCGTACCAGAGCTCAAGCCAGTCATACTGGAGGCAGGTTTCAAAGCAAGGAGAATCTGTTCTCAGGGAATAACAGGCTTTTGTGCACCAGGTTGGATCAACACCATCTTAGCTGAGAAGAAACTTCCTATCCCAGTGCTTTTTTAAATGGAAACAGCAATGATTTCAAATAACAGGTAGTGAATATTATAGAAACTATGTTCTGCGAAGAAATTTAAACTGTTCAGCAATATACAGACTAAAGATACAGTGCAAAGGAACTTGATATCAAGAATGTACGGTGGCAGAACCAGAAGGTGCTACAGTTGAAAGCGGAAGCTGATGACTAAGGAGAGTTGGAGTTACAAGCCAGAAAACTGTTACTATGACAAGAAACGATAAGAACAAGAAATGTGAGAAAAACTGAGAGAACAGATTTGGATGGGTGAGCGCATTGCAGTAGTACAGCTACTGCAGTGCCAATTCAGTCCAAGGGCAGGCATATATCGGAGTTGTTAGCACACTCTGAGGGAAGAGATGGTGGTGTTTGCTTCTTGAATAGTTTGCAAGCTGTCACAAAATCATACTGGACAGCCAGCGAGTAGAACACTTAGTTCTTCCAGCCTGCTGATCTGGCAACAAACGCCATGCATGACTACAGGTATCTTACTTGTAAGATGACTTGGAAACTTTGAGGCATGACTTGTCCTTACTTCACAGAGTTTAAACTGGTGCCTATGGGAAGAGTGCCAGGAATTTTGAATTAGTGCTTATCCATCCCTCCTTTAAAGATTGTAGCCTAAATTTTGATTTACAGGGACAACAGTGAGGTGTTGGCAAGTTATCAATTATGCTACACATAACAAAAAAATACTGATGAATATTAAGCAAAATGGATACAGCTGTAAAATTTTTGTGCTAAGTAGTGTAGTGGGATATAGTGAGATCTTTCAATATTAGCGTTAACACAGTGTGTCCTCTGCCTTTCTGTACAACAGTCTATAATGACAGAACAAAATATGTGTTCAAATACCAGGGCATACTTAATGGTGGCTTTCAGTTTTTGAAGGACTTTCCCGTTTGGTTTTCATCTGGATTTTTACATTCCCTTTGCCTTTGGGTTTCTCCTGCACAAATATGCCTCCTCTGACATTTGCTTTTGCATGCAGTCCTGGTCAACATACGTGAAATTAACGGAATTTTAATTTGTCCTTATGATGAAAGGTCATTGGGATTGTAGCTCCACTTGACAATAACCTTGATACCTGTCACTCCCTCTTCTCGCCCACTTTCAGTAAAAATCAAAACCTTGTATTTTCCCCACTGTCTTAGGTTCTCTGTCTCAATTTAAAGAGTATGCTATTTATTTATTCTATGACTAAATAACCACTCTGTTGGCAGACAACTAGAACTGTTCTGCAGAAAAATACTGATTATGTCCTTGTCACTTTCCCTCACCTCTGAAGCTGAAGATTAGATATGTACAGTAATCTATTTACACCATAGAATTTTAACCAGAAAGTTTTAACTCAGTTGTATAATTTAAAAAAAAATAATATTCTAGAAAACCTTTCTTCCTACTTATGAGAAGAATGCTTACTGTTCTGTGCCTTTGTCTTAGTCATTTGCATAACCAGTAAGCTCTTAACAGTTTTTTGTCCCAGATGTTTTGCTGTGTAAATTTTAGCTGTGAGATTCAGAACTGTGTTCTGGAACAGCAGGTGATGAACAGAATGGGGCAGCGCAGGTACCAGTAGCTGGAATTCTAGAGAATAGTTTGGGACTGGCTGTGTAGTGTGTCTTACTCCCACTTCTGAGGAGTAAGGGCTTCCGAGAGCCTCTGCCTTCATACCAGGAGATAATTATGCTTTCATCTTTCCCCATACCATCATAAAAAGGGGAGGAGAAAGATCTCATCGCAAACTAGTGCCAAGTAAACGATAAAGTCAGCATTGGTGTGTTTGGCCTCTGCAAGACAAATCGCTCCTGAGGGTAGTACTTACTTCAATGCAAAGGATGTTTGTAGGCACCACTGAACCTGTAAGAATTCAGTTTCACTCAGTTCCGAATTAATAAAAATTGAAAAGTTGATATAGGAACAAATTGCTGTTTAAAATTTAAACTGTACAACTTTAGGTCTTAAAAGCTGGAGTTTTCATTTAGTTACCTTTATTTGCTTTCAGTATTTTATGACCTAAATGTGTAAAAGTAAAATTAACATTAAAAACCCTGGCTAGACCTGGATTAAATTCAGTATGAGATTAATATGCTCCCATACTTATTAGAAATCCAGTAAGCTTTCTCTACTTGATCTTTTTTTGACAGAAAAATTGGTAATTTTGTGTCATTTTAAGCAAGGATATGGGCCACACCAAATTTCTCCATATGAAGAATATTAACATCTAAAAGTTAGGGCTTTATTTATTTTTCTATTCACTTTAGTGAAAAAGTATATGTGTAACCTCTTCATATACTATCCTGGAGTAAAGTCCTCACTATTTCTCTTTCTGTACCTGGCCCTGTACTTTAGTTACCTTGAAAAATGGCAACATACAACCTATTTTGCTGCACTTCTATGTTTATAAACCTTAGGTTTTGTTGACAAACACAGTTCCTGTGATAGAGTTGTTCACTCACTTTGATAAGTGCATGCTTTTATTGTTAAAACTTTTGACCAGAGAGCAGTTTCTTCAAATGCTTACTAGTGCTTTAAATTTAGTGTGCTGCATGTTAAACATTTGACCCCTGCTGTGGGGGCATAAAGCCTGAAGCTTTAGTTGAAAGTTTCATCAGAACTAAGAATTGCGAGCTGTTGTGACATGATGGGTAACTTTGAAAGTTATATTTTTTATACCTGCTTTTTACCTTACTAAGTTTTCTGTTTGTTAGTCCCAGTGACTTGTAAAAAGCTATGCAGTGTGGTTAAACTCTTTCTGGAGATACTGTTACAGTATTTTTCCAGAGTAGCAGCAATATAGACAACTGAACTCTTAAACTGGAGACTTGGCAAATATGTAGCCTGTAGTGTACAGTGTGTACTGTGTAATTTGGAAAAGATTAGTATAGAAGGACAACTGAAAATCCGCCATATGATATCATTTATGGTGTGAAATACTGGTTAACATCATCACTCAAACGTAGCATGCTACAGACGCATTGAGTAACTTTAATGATCTGTCTGTGTCCCTTGCAGTTGGCCAACATAACTTCATTTGTTTCCAGGAATCCATACGCTTGATAAAAACAGTGATGACTGCTGTTCATGTACTACAGATGGAGGGAGGGGTTTTACACTGTAAGAGGTCCCAAACAGTAAAGTCCTACCTGAACAGAACAAGATGTGAGAATCGAGTGTGAAGTTGCCAGAGGAATCAAGTTTAACCCAAGGATTCTAGCCTTAAGCATACATTGGCACAAATGTATATATATCACATCACCTGCTAGTTATTATCTGCATCTAACATTCAAAGATGAAACTTGGCATTTAAAACAGGAATAACCTAGTAAGAGGAAAAACTGACTTCTTGGTGCCCTAAGTTCTACCCCCTCTGTCCTTCTACTCAAAGACCACACAACACAGCTTCAGCCTTACATTGAAGTGCATCAGTTTTAGGTAGTAGAGGTGTTTACTTTAATTTATCTGTAATAGAAGATTACTATACTGAAAAAAGATATTTTTAGCTAAAATACTGGTATTAGTATAACTGGGTTTTGTTGATTCTTCTGCATCATTAATGAGGTAGTCTTTTATCCTGGCTGTACAGGACAGATACTGTTTAGCAGGATAAGCATCTGAGATATTTTAGTTCCTGGTAGACTTAAATTTGTGTCCTTCAGTAATATGTTAAAATTGCATGAATGTGTGTGAAGCTTAGGAAAAAGCCAAATTTAATGTGATACTAACTGGTACTAAAGAGTCTGAAGCTAAAAATGTTCTCCCATAGCATGGAGAAGTTTTCCAGATTTCTGCCTCCTTCCTCACAAATTCAGATACAACTGGAGTATTTTGCAGAGTTGTAACTAAGTAAAGTTGGTATTTTATACAGCTGTAGTTGAAAATGAGGAGGTGAAATTTTTTTTAATCAAATTTGAAGCCAGTCCAAAAGGACAGTAATACACGAACCTAATTTTTCTGCAGCCTCTTCTTGTGACTTACAGCAGCAAGGCAATATATATTGTCAGTCTTCTGAAGACTACTTGTAGTAGAACTATTACATTTCTACTTACAATTATTCAAAAGATTGCCTTTTAGTTAATCGTCTAATTTTGTGTAGCTTTTTCTATACTGAATACAAAGACAACTCCTTCGCAGTCAAAGAACTTTACTAGCAGCCAAGACCTTGTAACACCTACTCTTTTCCTCCCACAACCTTAGATCACCTATAATTTTGACCACTTGTATAAACTTTAATTTCTTTCAAAGATATTTCTAACTATTAAATCTATATCTCTGAAGCATCAACAAAAAGAGTAGCATTTACAACTTTATATATCCTCCAAGATTTGTCAGAACAAAGTAAAGGAATTAACAGTTGGCTTCCTGCTATCTGGTTTTAAACTTGTATAAAATCTTTATATCCATTGCTATGATTGAATCTTTCCTACAGTGTTCTGAAACCGTAGCTTTTTTAATGGCACCAGTGATGAATACTTTGAATGAAGCTGCTTAGCTACTGCTTTCATCTTTAGTAGATGATGTTTTCTTTTGCTGTGGACTTGTAAGATTTAAGTATCTTCCATGAAATTTCAGTACTTAAAAAGGATCAAATGTTGGCATGTTGATTAGTAGTAATGGAAAAGGCCATAACATTTTTTCATTTATATCAAAGCTTCCAACTTCCCCTCATAGATAGCAATCAAAGGAAAACTGGAACAGCTCTGATAGACATGTGGAAAATGTGAAGTATTCACTAACTTGATGTTACATAACTTCTGGTTGTGCCATCGGGAGCAAAAGAGCTAAGAATTCAAAGTAAGCATAATGCCTCGCTTCTGGTAGTACCTGACCTGTCACCCTCCCTGTTTAACCCCTTCTTGTCAGATGTTTAAAACCAGATTCTTAAGTTTCTGTCTTTAGCTTTTCAGATAGATTGAGTATAATTTTCAAAGAAACTATCACCACACTTGACTTCTTGTAACCTAGTTTCTCACCATTTCAAAAATCAAAACAAAAACTTTACCATATTTAAGTCAAACTGTACAGTAGTGAAGACAATTCAGAAAATCAGCAGATTAATAGTGATGCTTTTAGTGGCAATAAGACAAGTTTCCTCACGTGTATAAGCATTTTTTATTTCCTATCTCTAGATAAGCACTGTAGTGATATCCCAAGACACTTTAAAACCTCTTGAAAAACTCAAGATTTGAAGACGTGAAAGCACTCCAACATGAAGTAAATACTTTTCAGGAGAAGTGATAAAATGCCATCCGATTACTTCTAAGTTCCCCAAGCAATGGGGGTAGCAATTTAATATTCAGCTCAGTTGTAATCTCAAATATGGAATGCACTTAGTATTAAATGAGGAAAATTTTTGCCTTTTTTTTCTTTATATGCTTGCCAAGAAAGATTAAAATAGCCACACTTGCAGAAGTCTTTAGGGTTCTCACTCTTACTGGCTCCCATATTTACACTCTTCTCTTTTTTTTTTTTTTTTTTTTTTAATATCGGGAGGTAGGAGATAGATAGTCTCTGATCTTTAAAATGTGTCTCTTGATGGCATGATCACAGACTTGATTTCCTCTTTTTTTTTTTTAAAAAAGTGATTACCAGTACTTAAAAATAAATGAAATTTAGAAAAATAAGTTGTAGAAAGACAATTCCAGTTGTATTCCAGACAATTCCAGCTGCAGGATGGCTACACTATGACTTAGCATTTTCTTTAAGCTACACTGAAACAGAAACTGCGTGAATTTTCAGAAAGCATAATGTTTGTTACATTTCTAACTAACTAAAGAATTGTGGAAGAGATTAGCTTAAACCCCTCTCTGTACCCACATGCATGTTAGAACGGTGATTTTAACGGAGTATGAACTGTAAACATGCAAATGACCAGCCCAAATTGTAAGCTCTCTTCTAACTGGAATATCAGAATATACCAAGTTCTGGCCTTTCTACAAATCCTGTTTTTTCTTTTGAACTGGTGTACAGAAACGTATTGCCTACTGTATGTCTCGTCTGTACACATAACTTAAGATTTTGTGGACAAGATCACTTCTGAAAGATCTCTGTAAGTTCTGTAATGTGTAATAAGAGTATGATGCTATGTTTCATTCTTCTGGGGATGTTTCGGGATCTTCCTCCTTTGCACAAATACTTATTTTTACACAAAATAACTGACTCAGTCATGTCCAAGACTGCTGCTCTGTTTGACAAGCTAGTTGAGTTCTGCCAAATGTTCTGGGGGAGACAAATTAAGGCTGTGATCACATAAGCCTTGTTTCCACAGGAAATAAAAATAGCCATGAAAAGTAGTTCATAAGCTAATCAGGTTATGAAGGAGAAAGATGATAATCAACTTCCTTACAGACCATTTTCAAGATGTTAACCTTTCTGGTAGCCCCTCAGAAAAGGGGCTACCCACCCTTTACTATTACTACCATCACTATAAATGAAGAATGTGGATGTGCTGCTTTGTGGCAGGTTCCTCTATGAGCTGTGAACTTCAGCTAGCTTTTCTAGTCTGCTTCTCATCTTAGCTATCTAATATCCAAAAGGTATGATTAAAAAAAAAAACCAAACAAAACCAAAAAAGTAGTCATGACATTTTCCTCACACTAGGTAGTATTACCTGAGCTTTCTTCCTTTTTTCTTCAGTGAAAAAAGGGGTATCTTGATTATTTTAGACCATCATTGGTCTAAGCACTGAGGTACTTGTCATCTTGTGCAGAATATTACACAAAATTTTACACCTTAATCAAGACTGAATAAAAGAATGGGTTAGTCCATTATCCTGATCTGTAACTAAGGAACCATATCACCATATTACAAATAGTCTATGGAAAATAAGTATTACTCAGGCAAGTTTCTGAAGTAAAGCTAGAGATGCAGGAATTTTCCATTTCCCCTTAGAAGAAAGATAGAGAACAGAATACTGTAATTTTTCGCTTGGTCAGTTTGGAGTTGAGGATTACTAACACTAGCCAGAATGTAGGAATTGCCTCCATCCAAGTAATGCAGATACATTGGAATTACAATCTCATGCAGTATAAATAGCTGCTAATATCTGGCCTGAAGTCTAACACTACATGTAAAAAGTCTGAAATTTACATTTTGATCTGAATGTGAATGGCTTTACATGAGTTTCTTTTTGGGAATTTGTAAGTAACTGGTGTAGCTGAGCTGATTTTCCATTAGTTAGAAATACTGCAAGTACATTCTGTGCCTGTCAGGTTTCTCACGGTAGCTCCCTCATTCTCTGTCTTGCTCACTGACCCATGCGGGACAACTTCTAATAAAGGTGGAAAAGCGTTGCCACCCTCCATGCTAGTGGAGTTTATTTACGCCATAAAAACTTGTGCTCAGATAACTTGTTTTGTTTTCAGAAAAAGGAGCAATGCTCTCAATGATATAATCCCTTTTCTCCAACTCGCCAATATTGAAAAATATTGCAAAAGTAACGGGTTTAGGCTGAAGGAAGTTTGAGCTGCTTTTCAGTCTCTTCAGGGGAGGGGAATGAAGGGCAGAGAGTGTGGACCCCATTAGCTGCCAGCATCGTTGAAGTTTACTGGTTTTAAGCATTCCATTCACATGGATTGATTTCTAGTGACTGAAGCATAAACTGACACACTGAGTAGTGAAGTCTGAACGCCTGGAAAAGGAGTTTTAAGTCACCTTGCTAACAACTCTGGGCCTCTGTTTGGTGCCTTTTACTTCAAAGACCATTGCAGGTTTTCTCTCTCTAAAGTAACACTGCAGTAACTTTGCAATTAAGACATGAGATCACAGTTTATTCCATCAGAGTCTTCCAGCAAGGCCAAAGAAAAGAGAAATAGCAGGCATACTAAAGCTTAAGTTTAAAAGAGCCACACACACAACCCCCAGAATCCCCAGCAAGATAACTCTTAATGTTGTAGCAACGAGGGGAGAACTTACTAGGTCATCTCCATTAATCATAACCTAGCTAAAAAAGCAAACCCACCATAATCTTCGGCTGAAAAACTTCAGATCTATTATATAAAAGTCCCCAGAATCTGAGCAGTAGTACTGATGGCATATGGCATGGCAATTCAGAATTCTTGTGTTAATAACACACTATTTCACTTCCTGCTAAAGTACAGCTTGGGTAGAATTCCCCCCCCCGCCCCACCCCAAAAGTCATCATTCCTCTGCAGCTGTCAAAAGACTGTTCACAAGCTCCAGCAATTCTTACAGTAGGAAGAACTGTTAAGTGCTTCAAAGCGCTGTTTGCAAATAAACATTTAGTAAAGCCATAAGCATTATAGTAAAAGGGATAAAGACTTACCTCTGTACTCTGATATTTAAAATACAGTACTGGATAAATGCTATAGCATATTCTTTGAAACAGATTTGGGGGGAAAGACTTGCAGTTTTCTCTCATGAAGTAACTTTATAACTGCTTGTGTTACAGATTGCCCTGAAATATGACCCCCAGATAGAAGAAGATCTGCGTAACTGGATAGAAGAGGTTACAGGGCTGAGCATTGGTGCAAACTTTCAACTGGGATTAAAAGATGGCATAATCTTATGCGAGTAAGCATTTATTAAGTAACCTTATTTTTAGTAGTTTTCCACTTTTGAGGAACTAAGGAGGGACTTTCTGAAGACCCCTTCAAACACATCAACAATAATAGTCAAAGATAGCTGATAGTAGGGTGGGAGACAGCTTCTTTGAAATTGTGGAGAAGAATGAAAACTTAAATCTCCTTTGTATGTCAGCAAAGATTTCTAGTATTTCTAAATTTAATGGTGAAGCTCTTTTCTATAATAATCAAATGGCACACAAAAATTCTTATGGTCTGTTAGACTTGTTAGACCTGAGATCTGAACTAGGCACTCTGTATAAACCAAAAAATTAACGATTTTGATGAAACTAATGCAACTAATAAAGCATGAGTGAAAATATTATATAATGCCTGCACCGATGGTATAAGGATGAGATTTATTGTTTAAGCATTTCCTTTTTTCACCTCCCTAGGCTTATAAATAAGCTGCAGCCAGGATCAGTGAAGAAAATTAATCAATCAAAACTAAATTGGCACCAGGTAAAACAAAAAAACCCCCAAAACTACACCTCTAACCCCTCCAACCCCCAAACAGTTCTTTTGTTCTGTATTAACAAATTTGCTGTGAATATGGTACACCTTAAATCTTAATAGCACCAAGTTTTGCATATAATATGTACACAACAGTTGAGGATACTGCATACATGAAAAGCATTTAACAGAAAGCAACTATAAACAGAAAGCAGCTATAGCTGAGATGACTCATAAATGGCAGTTGAGTATACATATTTGATAGTAGTGCTTTAGCTGTTAGGTGAAATTTCAGATGGAAGAAGAACGTAGAGCCGTATAGCAAGGCCTTTTTCCAAGTTAAAAAAAGCTGTTAACTTTTATATTAAATCCCAGCTGTGGTTTTCCATCCAGGCAGTGCTGCAAGGTGTTAGGTCAATAGCTTGCCTGTACCTGGACATTTGAGGTCACTGTACGAAGTGTCCTCCTGAGAAAGCAGCTGGAGAGGATGGGGAGGGAAAGGACCTGAACAGTCTCAGAAGAAATGGTTGTGTAACAGAACTCAGAAAACAATATGGTCCAAACTACAGTATGTATTTTATTTCAGCATATCCAGATTTGATTTCTTATGAGTGCTCTACCTAGCACTTCCCCCCACAAGGGGCTATCAAAGGCAACATGCATTTAGAACAAGCATTGGAAGGGTTGCTGGTTAGGGTTGACCGCCTTTACTGTTGTTGGGTCTAGCTTAATACTGCTATGTCAGCCTCTTGTTTTTATTGGCACTGAACACTTATTTTAAAAAAAGTTCTACTATCTCTTAAGACTTCGGAAGGAAGGATGAGATTCAGTCCTTATTCCTTGTACTCCATATTGCTTTCCAATTTCTACAGCGCACAGTGCTAAAAAGTGCTAATAAACCGCAAAAGCTTAGTTGAATTTGTCCCATGAGGTGAGCAAGCTAATACCTTCAAACTAAGTTAAATGTTCTAACTATCCATATATTTATGTTTTTATTTTACTCAAAATCATCAATTGCTGAAGTCAAATAGCATGGACACTATGTCAAATTTTCCAATTTGAAGCAGGTTTTAGATTAGGATTTCTCTTGGAAGGGACACAGTTGAGAGAGTTTTGTCATCAAAGCCCCCTCTAACAAAGTATATGATACTCACTCTTGGAGAGATGCCAGGCTAGATAAATTGATTTCTGAAGTCAATATTAAAACTAATGAAAAATAATCTCAAACTCCCTACCAGTCACTCTTAACCACGCCAACTGTTTTGTCCAGTTTGCACAAGGTAGAGAGCTTGTGTAAACCAAGCAAAACAAACAAACACCAGAAAGCTTTAAAATTACTTAGTTTCTGAATTGAAACACCAAGTAGAAAACTGGCTTTTTTGTTTCTGTTTAGCTGGAGAACATTGGGAATTTTATCAAAGCCATCCAAGTCTACGGCATGAAGCCACATGATATTTTTGAAGCAAATGACCTTTTTGAAAATGGAAATATGACTCAAGTACAGACTACTCTAGTGGCACTAGCAGGTCTGGTAAGTATTTGTACCCCTGGAATTGGCACAAATCCACATGCCAGGCCAGGTGCACCCTTACCATTTATGTAAATACAGAAAACAACACAAGGCCTGTCAGGAGGGGACAGATCTACTGTGAGTCTGAGATGCTGCAGAGGTTGCACTTCAGAGGGCTGTGTCCCACTGCATGCCTCCAGGGAAGGCCTGGAGTTCAGATTCTTGACTGCGGATGGCCTTGTTCTGGAGCTGCGTGTGCATACACAGCACCGGGGAGGCTCACAGGAGAACGCTAATCACTGCAGAATATCCTTCTGACAGGATACTTGGGTAGCTTTGGAGTGCTACCTTCAAGTGGCATGGGGAACTGTTACCTCCTCTCACCCCTGACACAGAGAGTTTCTCATAAGAGATAAACCTGCTTGTGGCATCACTTGAGAGCCCAGAGTCAGGGCCGTAAAGCCAGTGTTCCAGTAGCAGAAAATACACTTCAAATGCTGAATACTCTATTTTCCATCTCCCTAAATAGGCAAAAACCAAAGGTTTTCATACTACAATTGATATTGGTGTCAAATATGCAGAGAAACAAGCACGAAGTTTTGATGCAGGAAAACTAAAAGCTGGTCAAAGTGTAATTGGCCTGCAGGTAAGTATGAAATTCAAGTTTGCAGTTAATCTGTTATATTTGAGAATAACTTTCTTGTTTTGATTAACTGATACATTGTTTATACAAAAACAGCTGCAGAATTACAGTATATTCTTATCATGGACGGAGGTATGAGGTTTTAATTCTTGTAAGCAGCTGATTGGCTTTATAAGCTCAAGTGACTGCCTGGAAGGTTTTTCTGTTTGTTTTAAATCTGCAATAAGGGTGATAAGGAGGAAAGGAACAGCTAATATCAGCAGTATCATCTCTGTCCTCTAAAGTGGTTTTAAAGTAGGAGTCTTTGGATAGCTAAAGCTCCTTATATGGTAGAAGCTTTTTCTCTCTCTACTTTCCTTAATAGTCATAAAAACCAAAATAACTGGCATAAAATCTTAAAATTCCTGTGATAGAGAAGTTGTGGCAGTGTAATTGAAACATTACTGTCCAGGGTAAAAGTTAATTATTACATTTTGATGCATACATCCATTCTAATTGCAATGCAGTTGGGTAAATGCCAGTCACTGAAATGCCTTAGGATGACAGTTGCCTTTATTTTTCCTTTTGAAGCTCAGTATGGAGAAAGGGTAATTTATTGCAGGTAGTGGTCAAGCTATAGGAGGAGAGCATGCACCGTAATTACTTTTTCCATCAGCCATCACAGTTACCGACCGTATTTGTTTCCTTAGACTGTGCTTGCTGTACAAATAAAAATCACTGTTTCTGTCCACCTCTTCCTTCCCCCAATAAAGATGGGCACCAACAAGTGTGCCAGTCAGGCAGGCATGACTGCTTATGGAACTAGAAGACACCTCTATGATCCAAAAATGCAAACTGATAAGCCATTTGACCAGACAACAATTAGCCTACAGATGGGCACTAACAAAGGAGCCAGTCAGGTAAGCAGGACTGCGTGTGACGTTTGTAGAGCAGTTACAACTCTCAACCTGGGAGAGCCCGGTGGGATAGGGGAGTCCGAGAGTGGCGTGCAGTAGCAGAGTCTAACTGGCAGCAGTGAGAGGGTACAGTTCAGCTGTGCTTTTATGCAGTAATTGAAGAACTTAAATTTCTTATCACTAACCAGCATCTTCTGTGCTGAATATCTTAAGGCATAAAAATGTCCTGGTGCTTCTAGAATTTCTGGCTGGCTGTGTTATACCAGAAGAAAACAGTAACTTCATTTCAAGCACTAACTAGACAGAGGCAAAAAAGAAACTGCTTCCTGAGCACTACCTCAGTCCAAACACTTAGTTTATTCTCTCCAAAGAGTGAAATAAACTGGACCTTTCTGCAAGGACTTTCTTCTGTGACTTACCTACTAAGTGAACACATGCTTGTTATACTCTAATTCCTACCTTCTAGCACACCCGTAAGGTGTGCTATTGTAATCATAAATCTAGTAATCACAGCTCTTGACCTTCTTACTGAACCTCTACAATCCTGTTTTATTAGGCTGGTATGCTGGCACCAGGTACCAGGAGAGACATCTACGATCAGAAGCACATATTACAACCTGTGGATAACTCAACTATTTCATTACAAATGGGTACCAACAAAGTAGCTTCACAGAAGGGAATGAGCGTGTATGGGCTTGGACGACAAGTGTATGACCCCAAGTACTGTGCTGCACCAACAGAACCTGTCATTCATAACGGCAGCCAAGGAACAGGAACTAACGGGTCAGAAATCAGCGATAGCGATTATCAGGCAGAATACCCAGATGACTATCATGGAGAGTACCAAGATGACTATCAAAGAGATTACCATGGTCAGTACAGTGACCAGGGCATTGATTATTAGCTTTGCAACAAAAGTTCAGTATTAGTCCATTATTTTATTCAGTAAGAACGAAACTAGCCTTGTGGAATTGTTACCTGTCTTTCCTACACACTATGCTTAATTACCTAAAGAAATATTGCCTTACATACATTCCCTTTTCCTTTCTCTGCCCTTTCCCTGTCTAGTTGCCTTTAGTGCTGTAACAGTTGTAGTCTACAGCATAAACAATAACTGCATATGAAGTAAAAGGAATACTGTGAAAGGGGGAGTGCTCTTGTACAGCCAGGTCGTCCGATAAGGAGCTATGCATTTTCGCAATCTCTACTTAAGTAGGTATTTACATACCACATTAAGCCTTCATTTTACGTATTTACAGCTTTTCTGTTTTCCAGATGAGATAAAAGAATTTCATGCTTAAAGTTAAATGTGGTCTTTGCCAATTAAATCTAAGACATCACATTAGTGATTTAAATATCATTTACTATGTTTCTAAGGTATTGTTTGCTAATGGTAAGTCCTGCATTAGACATGAGTGTGCATTTGTGATTGTGTATTCATTCCATTATCAACACTGACCAAATTCTTAGAAATAGTTGTCTTACTAAAAAGGGAGCTTGTACAAAGTCTTGAGCCAACAGAAGTCCCATGATTGATGGTGCATTTACCTTTTATTGTGCCATAATATAACCATGTAGAAATGCTTTTTCTTCCTTCAACTGTATTTATTGCCACACTTCTCAAACTGATCCCAGTGTATTTTTATAAATAAATATTTTTTTCTTAAAGGTACGTAGAAGATCCTGTCTCATTTGTTACGCTACCATTCTTAAAGATTAGGTGCCACAGAAATTATTCCCAAATCAGCATCACCTTTGCCTGTGTTAAGGGTAATGTAGAACTGCTGTCACAGTTCGTGTTTTCTTTTCCATGGGATTTAATCCAACAACCTTGTAAAAATCTCCTGGGAGTGAGTGACAGTGACTTAACAGGAAAGGAATGCAGCTCCTTTACAGCAGAGTTCACTTCCCCTCTACATGACTGTGAGGTCATGACCGGAGATCCTTAGCTGTTCACTAAATCCCTGCTCTTTTCTCAAGGCAAATGAGGATCTGCACACATTTAAAGCTGCCTCTGCTTCAGCCTATAACCTTCATACCATCACGTTCAGAACTCTAAAGCATGAGCGTTTTGAGTATGTAAGAGATAGAGATATCCCAACCTCTGTGCCTGCTGGTCAGCAGTCTGAGTTCTGAGTTTAGTTACTAACAGCAGAGCTTTATTCCTCACCATGGAGCGCAGACAGGCTGTACTACTAATTTACCTGGGCTGTTTTTAACAGGAGAAAAAGAGCACAGTATCAATGGGGGCCACTGTTGCTGATCCTAACCTTTGTTTTAAAAAAAAAAAAAAAAAGGTATTTTAAAAGTATTTACTGCAGATTAAACTTACTTGCATTACCATATAAAATGTTTTACACTTGCAAGTTCTGGACTTGTAAAGGATTCTTCCCTCAAGCCTAGAAATGGTTAGTGCTTTGCTCCATTAGTTTCTATCATCTTTGAGTGTGATGTGATGATTTGATTTTCAACTGACCTATTTGTTGAATAAATCTTAAGCTTATCAAAGAATTTAAATTTGAAAGGACCTCTGGAGGTCACTGGTCCAAGCCCTGCATCTGAAGCAAAAGAATTATTACCAAGATGTCTTTTAAGACCTACTCTTCCTGAACTATACTATTTCCCCCCCTTCAAAATAATAGCATTTAACAATTTAGAACTATTGTATTGAATGCTGAAAAGCAGTGCTACGATCAACAACAAAAGCTGTGTTGCTTTCATAGTTTGGGTGAAAGCAGGGTCTCTTTTTGAAGGCCTGAACCACGCCCTCCTACTCTTTCTGATTCCGAAACGTCTGCTTTAAACTGCTTGCACACATTTATTAGGTATGTACTTGAACAGAGGAAACAAAACAACACACAAACTGTTCTCAATATGCCTGTTTTCTTTCATCCACAGAGGTATCCAGTAGAATCATAACTGAATTAAGTGAGAGTTTGAAGTAGACACCAAAGAAGACCAAATGCAAACTGCCTTGCTTAAAACAGTAAGGTGTAATACTTAGCCATTTCCTAGTGTACAGACACCAGTAGTCGCCATCACCTATTTTTAAGGAATATAGTTATAAAAGTACCTTTCATTCCTCTGAATCCAATCTTCCATAGCTGCAGGGAGGAAGAGTCTACACAGTAGTGGGCTGCTTTGCAGGGCAGATGTTGAAATACCAGAAGTGGCTTAGACAAGTATCAGTACCTGAACTAGTACTAACTACGTGTTCATGTGAGCTGTGCCTACATCCAGCCCCCACCACCTGGTTTATAGTTGCCTGACTACAACATCCTGCAGGGGAAGACAGCAGTGAGAAACGAGCGCTAAAGAGCATCAGCTTCTGTAGGGGTGCTTTATCCCTCTAACTCAGGTGAGGACTCCTGCCACACAGGAATGCTACAGTTGGAGGTTGTTGACACAACTGGTAATGGAATGTATGTAAGATTGGGAGGTCCTGTGTTGCACCTGAAAGTTACAGAGGTATGCTTTGTGTACAAAATTTAAGTAAAAAGTATACATTTAGAATGTATATTCTTTAAAAATATATGTGACTCTCAAAACATATTGTCACAGTTGTAATTTCTAGATTATGGGCAGTACAGCATTGCTTAATTGAAACACTCAAATACAGCTTAATTTCAGTACCTTCCTTCTTTTAAAAAGCAAAACATTATTTTTACATTGTGGAGACACTACTGCTTGGAAGCAATCTTACTGGGACCTGTGGCAGAGGAAAAGTTTTGCCCCTCTGTAAGTACCCTATCTGCACACTTTCTCACAGTTAGAGCGCTATTGCTTACTCAGCATGATTTTCAGTTCCCACAGTCTCCACAAGCCAAGCACCAGAAGTACCCAAGTGTAGTTTTAAATAATGAGAGGTACCAAGTCACAGCCAGTAGATGACCAGCTTCACCTGCCAGGCAGAAAGTAATTAATCTATTTCTTTCCCCTTTTCATCATCTATCCCATATTCCTCAACTTTTTGAAGTGGCTCATATTAAAGTGGACAAAAGTTAATTAAATGAAGAATAAAAAGCCAGTATTTCTTAGCATCCCCTAGCAGATAACTAGTCTCCTTTCAACAGCAGGAGATGAGATACAGCATTTAGTGAGCATTTACATCTCATTTAGATGAGAAACAGATTTGTCACTGAGGCCATCAATGAGCTTTTCTGTATGTCACTTCCAAGCTGTGACTAATCAAAGGTTTATCAGTCTGTTCATTATGGCAGCTTATGAGTCACTTACCTGCAGTAATGTCTCACTTCCTATACTGATGGGTACTTCACTGAAATCCCTGCTTGGAGTCATCTTCCCACCTCAAACCTCCCCTCAAACAAAATGTTAAAGGAGCTTTTGAACAAAGAGAAGAAAATCATGTTCCACTGAGTAAAATCTAAAACTACCCCATACTCAGAACGAGGTGGAGCCCATAAAAGTGTATTATAACCAGGGGCCAGGTACGAAGTTTAAACAAGCCTCAGAATTGCTCGCAAGAAAATGCCAACAGACTGTTACCAGTCCCTCTTCTGACTAGAGCCTGACAGTCTTCTCTACATTCCTAATTAAAAGAAGGACACCTACCTCATAACCATTAATTATCTTGACTACAGAGAATTTAATCAATGGTAATTTCCATCAATGAGCTCAGTGCTGTCCTTAATTGCTTGCACTGGCTGTTCAGATATACAGAATAAATCATGAAACAGTCATCTCAGAGTGCCTCCTCTACAAATGTTTCTACGTTTACTGATCCAGGGATGACTGGCTCAGCGTTCCTAGAGAAGCACGAAAAAACCCATGTTAGCTGACACACCAAAAAGCTAAAAACGACAGCTCGATGACCTTGTTGACTTAGTATTTTTAGGCTGACAACATAGAAATTTACAAGGAGTTTGTTTATTAACAACTTCCAGACCATCATAACAAGTATATTAATAAAAATCAGATGTGCTGAACACAAAATACATTATTCATACAAACAGATTGTGTGTCATTTTACCAGTGCAGAAGGTACAACACAGATTTAGAGAACTAATACTTTGTCCTGGGGTATTGGTAACCTTTACTTTTTTTTCTATGACTGTTTTTGCTATTGCTGGTCTGCCTTCATACTTCCTGGTGCATTTCACGTTCAAGTCTACAATGAGAGAA
Source organism: Fulmarus glacialis (assembly GCF_000690835.1). Taxonomy (NCBI): domain Eukaryota; kingdom Metazoa; phylum Chordata; class Aves; order Procellariiformes; family Procellariidae; genus Fulmarus; species Fulmarus glacialis. Next base: position 40,694 of record NW_009196610.1, on the reverse strand, counting down.
AAAAGGAGTCAAACTGTGTAGCACTAGTCCTGTTGCTGCGTTTAAATGTCGTAAGAGTAAACTGGGAAAATAATTAAGGATCTTTTGTGTCTCAAATCCACAATCGTCTCGCAGGAAATAACCGTTCCCCCCCCGGTTTCTGTGCTCAGCAAAAAATTACTGAAGAATGCAATAACAGATCCACACAATGAAAAAAATCAAGTACAGCTATCCCTCACGGAAGCAGTGCTCTTAGCCCAACTGCCTATAGCAGAATGCCCACAAGACTGCGTGAGAGCTTGCTAGAGCCTGGTACCTCTTGAAAGCAGACCAAGAAAAATCACCAACATCTGTTACGCTTGTGTAAGAAGCAGGTAGGAGGACACAAGACACTAGTAGTAGTGTCCAGCAGGCGTAGGTGCCAGAGTGTCTGTTGCTGCAGAATCCTTCTCCAGCAGCCCTGGCTTGGCCCCCCTGATGCTGGGGGGAAATCAGCCCAGATTCTGAACTTGCTGGGTCAGCTTCTCAGGTTGGGCAATTTGCAGTATTTTTTCAGGTGTCAGTTAGTGAGCGTTTACTCTCAGGACTTTCCCAAGCCTGGGTGTTGGGGAACACTCCCTTCTGGCACCTCAGCTTTTTTACCCCAGCGTAAAACAGAGCAAATAAATATATACACTGATAGAAAAGAAAGAAAGCAAAAGGGTGGGGGTGGAGACGGAAGGCCTCTAAGCTCTGATCTTACAGCTCTGGAACTTCAGCAGTTCCGGCATGAAATCAAGCAGCCCACCACTCTTCTGACTTTCCTAGAGCAGGCATGTGAAGGACTATCTGAATAGGATTTATCTCCCACCCCCTTGCCATTGCCAAATCTTTCTCTTCCTCTGCTGGGCACACTGGGGAACAGGAAGAAGGATGAGAACAAATATTTGATCCATCCATTTTGCACCAGCAGAGGATTTCCTGAGGAGGGAAAGCAATAGAACAGGCTACTGGGTACAGCATGTTGATTAATGTGAGACATCAGGAGATACATGACAGCTTACATCCATTCTTCTTGGGACATAAAGGCAAACACATTAGCTGGCAGACAAATACATATCCCACACTCCTGTCTTACCATAGGTTGGAGCTCTGTCCCATCTTCATTGTCCTGGAAAGATCTCATGCTTCTGTGTTTTTGCCCTTCTGTTAACTTGTTACTCTGTTTCACAAAGGTCTACAAGCAAAAACCAGGGTGAGATCATTTGGGAATGCAAACCATTATGTAAATAAAAACTACCTGGTAAAGGAAGATAATTAGCCTGGAGCTAAGAAACTGTAGCTGGTTCCTAGGTAGATGACACCGAGTGATACCAGGAGGGACTCTGCAGAGGCAGCAAGGGTGATGAACACAACTGCAAAGGATGAATCAAGAATCCCTGTTACATCTCCTGCTACAGGAATGAGGACTCTGGCTGTCTGAAATCCCTCACCTAGCTCTCCGCCCGCTGCTGCATATTGTCCTGAGGGCCACAGAGCCTCCCTTCCACCCCCAGATGTTTGTAACCCGACTGCAACACAGACGTCCCAAGTCAGATGCCTTCGTGAGTTGGGAAACTCCAAGTTCTTGGCTACGTGAGCAAACTTACTCTTGATCATGCAATGAGGAGGAGTTTGGATGTGCTGCCCCCAGTTTTTCCATACAAGGTTACACAGCCTGCCCTGCTTGGAAGACTCCTTACCCCTGTGGGAAGTCCTCTCTTCACCCGAGGCCCTAGGACATGGCTAATTACAAGGAATTAAGACCAGAGTTAAAGAGAAACTACCACAAAGTTTGGAAGTGGAGAAAGGAAAGCCTCTGTTTCATGAAGGAGAATTGGCTTAAGAAGTATTTTAGCATTTGGCAAAACAGAGGGAGAAGAACAGAGGTCAAGGCTTCAGAGTTTTCCATTCAGTAACATACTCCTATTCAGGACGTATGCTTAAGTACTGTTCTGAATCAAGGCCAAAGAATATCTATCTGCTTTCTTCTGTACAAAGGGTTAAGCCTATCTTTAGGCTGCCTTTTTGTTGTGTTTTGTTCTCAACAAAATTCTATGAACATTACAGGGAAACTAACAGCAATAAAAAAAACCAAACAGTTCTTCTGACACTGTCCTGAAGAAATCCATCCAGAAGATTCGTATCATATGAGCTATTCTGGCTGCTGAGTTTGTTTTTCATGAATCACTAAGATTTTCTTTGTCGCACGGTTTATGAAGGAAAAGACAGAACTGGCAAAAATAGCATGAAAGGAAAACACATCTGCATCTTCCAATATTCTCTTAATATGAAAGGGATGGCATATATACATGCTTCAAATGCTTCAGATACAACTATTAACTAAAGCTCTCCATCACTATTAGCAACATAATGATTCTCCATGGAAATGCTTGTAACACAATATAGTAATTAGGAGGGTAAAGACACAGAACAATCAGTCCCGAGGCAGAAGAATTTAATCAAGAGACAGAAGACAGTATTCTGGCAAAAGAATCTGTATGGGTATGACGCAGAGCAACTCAAGTTTGTATGAAGTTTGTTCAGAACTACAGCATCCATAGGATGTATATGGATACCTGGCCTGCTGCTGGCAACAAGAAGCTCCGTGTTGTTTACTTTTGCTTGTCACCATACAGTAAGTCACAACAAATATAATCATCTAATCTTAGGGCACCCCATGGATCGGTCTCTGCAGCTAGCTCATTTATTTATTTATATTTTTAAATTACCAAGAATATATTGAACATATATCTAATAAGTCCTAAAAAGTCAGCCATTACTTGCAGGGTATGATCTAAAAGAAGGCAGCAGATCATAGCTAGCACACAGGAGCCAGAGGCAGCCATTTACTTCAGTTTATAAATACACGTATGATTTGCATCCCCGAGCCCATCCTGTTCTAAGGTGTTGGAAAGGAAATAGCACAGGTCATGGGTTCAAATTACTAGGTCTTGGGGAAAAAAAAGCCCCCAGAAGCTTAGAATGGCTCAAATATCTTTGCTGTTATCAGTGAGGTTTACCAGCAGTTCCTGATCCACGAAGTATGGCTTCTCTGCCGATCCATCATTTGTTTCCATATCAATAGCAAAGCAAAGGAACATGGCATCTGCTGTCACTTCAAACACAGACAGAAAGCTGTGGGACATCAGGTAGGCAAAAAATCCAACCAGCAACAGAGGAACTACCCACGCTTGCAATTCCCGATGGTAGTTAAATGCCATCAATCCTCCAAAAATAGTAAAACATACAACAAACACCTGTAAAGGGCAGCAAGAGAGAAATGCAGCCTTATGAATCATGTAGAAATGTTTCTTAGAAAAAAACAGAACCCCAAAACCCTAAGGCAAATACATTACAGCCAATACTTTAACAGCACATCTCATCTGGGAGATAGCTATGCAGTTTCTGGCATCACGTAGTGGTCACACTTTGTGTTCAATTCAGTGTGTAGATTCTGTAGGGCAGAGGCAATCTTTTACTATATAGAGGCAATCTTTTACTATATATTTACCAAAGTTGCAATGGGAACTGTAAGAGTGGCGCCAAGGACACTACTGTAATACAACTAAAAAACTCTGTAAAGACTATGACGAGGGTTAAATTGCTCAAACATTCTTCTTTCTCCCGAACTCATTTTACAGCATTAACAACACTGAGTTTAACAAAGATAAACCTTATTTACTTCAGATATAAGAAAAGAGAATCAAACCCTGATTTTTCACTTCATTCTTACAGAACAGTACTTTTCGTACTCTCACCTTTCCTAGAAACAGGATAAAATCTCCAAAACAGCTAATGGATGCAAGTTTAGCAGAATTCTTTGCCAAAATAAAGACAGCATCCTTTGCTGATGTACAAAAATTTGTCCCATTTATGGCTGTAGTTGTGTATACATGCTGAAATGAGAGAAGATAATAATGCAGTGAGAAAGATTCTTATAATCTAGATTTTACTTCAGCAAAATACAAAGCCTTAAACTCTATTTGGAAATACTGAGTTTATAAACATAAGAGTTATTTTGCGTAATATGGCAATTTTATTTTAAGTGACTACAATAACTATGCTTCTAACTTCAAATATTTTTTTCTACATAATTTCCACCATTAGCAAATGCTAGAATAGTGACTAAATTTCTGAACCCACCTTTATCCAATTTATTTTAAAACACCAAAGTTCTCTACCCTAATTTTTGTTAATGAATAGGACACAATTACCACAAAACACTTACTTACCTGGAGTCACACTACCCAAACTTACTTGCTTATTTTCTATGACTCTATATCCAAGACTGCTGGCAAACTATGTAAGTGGAACAATCAAGTTATGTAGTTACCAAGTCATTTAGAAGTTGGCGATTAAAAAGCTTTTATATATGGCCCTTTCAAACTATTCATATGCTACTGAAATTCAAGCTTATGGCTATAGCCATAAAATAAACTTTTTCATGAAAGATGAAACCAATTGTGAAAATGACTGGAAGAGAACAGCTAAAGGATCCTGGACTAGACCAGTGAGTGTTAAGTCACCAAAAAAACCCCAGAATTTCAACAGACAGTAGGGGCACTCACACTTTTTTGAGGTATTAAGAATTTTACAAGATGTCTCTTTGTGGAAACTTGCCAAGACAGGTGGGGAGGACAGAATATTTACCTTCATGGATTGCATTATTTTAGCACTTGTTGTGCATAAATTGACATATATTGTCCCATTTGTGGAACTCCTCAACAAGGTTTTGAAACTGTGTCCAAAATATCAGCTAAGAAAAACAGCGCTCAAGGTACCTGAAATGTATGCTGAACTTTACCAGCAAGTCTTATGAGTAGTTTCCCTTTACTCAAAATATTAGAAGGTGGATTATGCCACAAAACATTAGTTACATCTGGTACGGTCAGTAAGAACCACAGTGTGCAAGGGATTACTCTTCTGAAGGAATTTATACACCCCAACATGTACTTGGTGCTTAAATTACTTTCTGCTTCACCTGGAAGTGAAAAAAAAACCAACTGGTTTGCTGAAAGTGAATTATACTGGCCTACTGCAAAATACTTCCTGTTCAAAAATCTGGTTTTTCTCACCTACAAATCAAAATATAAAATAACATCAGATATCTGAAGGCAGAGAAAATTTATTTCTGCAGAGTCCAGTTTTACCCCATAGCAATTTCTGTAACATACTGTAGTGTAGCAAAGCTATATTGATATTATCTAAAAACATTACAGAGAAAGAAAGAAATTAAATGCAGTCAAAGATCTTTTGTCTCTTTGTTGTGGATATTATCTATTTTATATATGACAAAGGATTTTTTTTTTTCTCTGATAGTAAGCAAAAAAGGAGTAGAAGTAAAGAGTGACATCCTGTAAATATTGTACTTACATAGTAGCAAATACATCCATAGATAGAAAAAGTATAAATAAAGACCATGGATTTATTGCCTGCTCTAAGAAAAATCAAAGACTCCACTGAACTCTACAGAAACACGTAGAGTGTCTGCATAAAAATCTGTGTAAACAAGCAAGTTTCCTTCATTCCTAAATAGGAAAAAATGCTTTCTATGCTAACTTTCATTTATACTGACGCTGTTCCTTTCCCCGGGCAGCGCTGCAACAGGACTGGCAGAGAGGTGTGCCCTTTGGCTGGGTCAGGCATTGACTACAACACCTTGGCATTCTTGGTTGTCTGTACCTCTGAAAGAGATGCACCCTTGTCCCACGTGCCTCGCTCAACCCGACAGGTTTGTGAGCAGCCTGCTGCCGCCCTGCGTTAGAAAGCCGAGGGCCTGCCAGCTCGCCCGCAGCAGCACCAGCCCAGGATGCGGCAGCAGCAGAGCTGGCAGTTCGGCCAGGCCAGCACCAGCCTTGCGGGGCTACCGTCTCCGAGGGCACAGGCGTAGGGTAGATGGCCTCAAGTCAAGCTCCCTCTCTGTCTTCCATCTGTAGCTGTCACTGCATATTTCAAACATGGATAGACCTATCTTTATAACATGCTGTGAGTTAAGCCTGTTTCATCATCCCCATTAACAGATGGGAAATTGAGACGCGAAGTGGAAAAGGCTTTTCTAAGATTGTTTCTGTCCCTTAAGAACTAAATTCACAGAGCAGATCCTGATCTGGTGAGGTCAGTATAAATTTTGCCAATAAATTAAACAGAGATTCTGTATTCATTATAAATAGCAAGAAATGTCCTGTTTTAAAAATTAGAAAGAATGTTGAAAATGCATGTGCACTTGTACAAACATTGTTTCCAAACTTAAAATAAATAACCATTTGTTTGCACTCTTGAATTAGCCACTTTGGTATCCGAGGAATGTGCAACGAAAAGAATTTCTGATATTTATTAACTAGAGCAGTTATCTTGGAAAGACTGAAAATAATGCTGGAGACTGAATACTACCTGCACAGGGATTTGTCATGTTACAAACCAGTTGATAAAAAATGGCATTTATAACAATTACAACTTCAACAAATCATGTAAGTATCAACTAGTCATAACATCCAAGCAAGAAAGGCGGCCAGGTGATAATCCAACATTATAGAAGGAATAAGAAAGACACAGAAATAAATGAACTGCTGAAGGCTACAAAACTAGTCATTGACATAGGTGAAGCAAGAACGTTACTATTACAAGCTGAAGACTTAGCCAAGTGATCTCTATCTTTCGGCAAAAAATACGTTACTGAGGAGAGAAAAAAAAATATTTGGAGGGTTTCTTGTTCTGCCTAGACTGTGACTCCATACGTTTTCCTCACAATTCTCAAGTTTCCCATACAGACCCCAGACCCTGATCCCACCCAGCCACTCAGAAATCTACACGTTCTCACTAACAAAATACATGTCTAACATTTAAGCAAATGCATGTTTCCATGAAACTCAGAGTTGCACAGAAATGAGCTCAAACGATTTCTCATCCTTACCTGCCAAAGAACACCTAACACATGCAAGCTATTACCAATATTTGCAAATAATTTTGGACTTTGAGCTAAGAAGCTTAGATATCCCATTAATATTCCAGTTGCAGGGTATGTGCAACAGCCCAATCCCTTTCAAAGAAAAGATAGGTTAGCGAAGGCTAAGGTGGTAGACCATGGTCAGTAAGAACCTGCTATCATTTAGAAACAGGTTATTTAAATGTGTTTTTCTACAGAATGTATTCTCTTTTCCCATGCTCAAAAGCTTTAGTGGACTTCAAAGCGGTTGAGTGTTTTGATCCAAAAGGTATGGAATGTCTTCTGTCTGGGGAACAACTGAGTAAACCAGGCTCTTCTGTCTGGAAAAGAGATGACTGATGGAAGATGTGGTAAGAGGGCTACAAAATCATGAGAAATACGGAGAGGGTAGGTAGGGTTAGATGGCTCACTGTTTCTTCCAGAACAAAGATCAGGCAGGGGGAAGACCAAAGTAGTAGGAGCCAAATTTGAAAACAGATGATATTTCTTCTCACTGGAAGTCTGTAAGCTGTGAACTGCTGGACAAGGGATGCTTTAGCTGCTAAAAGTTCACATGAGCTCAAGGGAGACTGGGAAAGTTCAGGGAAAAGGAATCCACTGAGAGTTATTAAACACACAGAAAACATACTCAGCTCAAGAAGTCCCTAGGCTGAAAACAGACTAAGAAACAGCACGGGGACAGGGAAATACACACTCGTTCTACCTTAGTGTTCACTCACAGCCACTGTTGGAGATGGGATACTGAGCTACGTGGAGAGTCGGTCTGGCCCAATATAGCTATTACGGTTTCTATCTTTGCTTAATGAATTGATGTTTTACAATGGTAGTCTCTGCTATCGTAAGAAGCAAGTAATAACGGCATCAATAGCATACCATTGATCAGAAAGCGTGGGAGATAGTGGGTCAGGAACAGTCTTTATCCTTGCACCAGCAAGTTGGTACTGTATCACCACCTTTGTGAAGAACACAAGGCTCCTCTGGCTTGGAGCCTGGGAACTAGACATGAGTTTCTCGGTGTCATGATGAATAAATAAGGAATGTGAATGTTTACATATTTCCAAATACCACAGTATGAAAAAAAAAACTATTTAAAGAATACATCCTTCTGTGCCTCTCAACACAGAATGTCAAGGGTCTTGGAAAAATTGACCTGCTAGTTTCATGAGAAAGGCGCTGTGGCTCAGATCCAGGCCATAAGTTCCCCAATTGTTGAGAATAATTGCTACTTTGTGTAACAGCTGAATTCAGTCCTCCGTCCTAGGACTTGCTTTAATAAAAAGAGCTTGGGGAAGAGAGGATTGCCATAGCAACAGAATCTTCTTAAAAAAGAAGCAGGAGACATGCTGGTCTCACATCCCACTTCAGCTTTTTCTGCTCTGCTGATATTTTCAGCCTGATCTGGTCTCGTTGCTGCCAACTCTCTTGGTGGCTGCCCTGGTTAGCTACACCCAGTGCAAGACTGTGCAGCTCAGGCTGGACTTTTAAGTGTCTCAGCTTGCAAGTGTCACAGCTGCCAGTGGAATCCCCTCAGAAAACAAAATCCAGTGGTAGCAAGAGGCAATGACATTTCTGTGGCTGCTGTACAGCAGTTAGTGACCCGGTGAGAAAGCTGTATCTCAGATAGCGGTGGGAAATTACAGCAACGTGGGCTTGTGAGGCCCCACTGAAGAGATGAGGACATGTAAGACTGGAAGGAACTTTCAGCCACTCCAGTCCCTGGCTATTTCAGATTAGCACATTATACAATTTCTTCTCTTAAGTGGAAAGCTCCCTCTTTAAACTACTCAGGGCTTTTCCCTCTCCCAGCCCTTACACTTGGAGCTATTCCAGGCAGTTGTCCCTCTGGTCCTTAGGAACCTTTTGCAACTTCCAGACAACATTTACTCATGAACAGTTTACATCTACTCATTCTTCTGCTGATCTTGTCTTGGCTCTTATCCCTCCTGCTGTTTCTCTTCTTGATATACTCATAGATGGCTAACGGGCTTGCTCTTATCCTTCATTTGTCAAAGTAGACACGCCAGGATATTCCAGTCCCCCTCTGTGAGATAAGCCTGATCACCTAACCAGCAACTTGGACAATGGCATTTATCCCCCTCTTTCTGGTGCAAGTATTTAATCTCATACCTTCCAGGACTGAATCTGCCCTTTCTGCAGCCTTGTTAACTAAAGGCTATTGTCCTGTGGTTGACAAACACACGGAGAATATTCTCCTCCCCCACTTCCAACCAATAAGCACACAGCTAATACAGAAACAGTTATTTTTGATTTTCAGGCTAATTACCATCTGTAAGAAACTCTTCAACAGCCTCCTGAATTTTCCCAAGCAGTCCAAGAAGCACAAATTTTCTTTATTTCTATTCCACCTTATATGTGTAGACTGGACTTACTGGAGAAAATCTTGTCCTTCAACATTCCTTGCTTCCTACTCTGTGTGTCGTCTACTCCCTCCATGGCTGTCATCCAGTGGGTAGGACCAACACAACTTTCTCCTCAGAGGGTAGTTGGGTGTCCTTTCCTGCAGCACCCCACTGCTATACCTGGGCTCCATTTCAACCACAGGGGTTGGACCATAAGGATCCTGCTTTAAGTGCCCATTACATCATTACTGGAGTTGCTTACAGTGGCTTCTGCAGTTAGCACGACAATATTCTCATTTGGGATTTCTGAAATAAAATCAAACTGGACATTTCCAGAGAGTTGTTCATAAATTGCTCTGCTTAAAAGCACTGAATTACTGGTCACTTGCTTCATTGCCTTTTATTTTCTCTCTCTCGCTCGCTTTTTTTTTTTTTTAAAATGGGATAGGGGAGAGGAGAAAAGGTATCAAAGCAAGAATTAGCCAGCCTTGTTCATCTCTATCCGCTACGTGGTTCACCCTACAGAGCAAGTAAAGACCTAAGGAACTTTATTTCCTGTTACCGCATACATAAAGCCTCCAGGGGGAAAACAAACTACGATTTTACTGAAGATGAACATTTTAGCCAACTGTATTTTCAAGATGATTGAAAATTTAGCTTAACATCTGAAGCAACTTTGCCAGTAACATTAAAATGCAGTATTTTTTTTGGGAGGAAAAAGAAGTACTTGATGGGGTGAGGCACAATGTGTTTGGCAGTGCAGAGGAGAACTGTACTTACATTACCATGCATGAATTTTGGTTTTATCTAGGTCACTTCTCCACAGGCATTTAACCATAACCTCCTGATAGGCTTCCATCCAAAGTTGAAGAGACAACCAACTGCTGTGGATATATTACCACTAGACAGACTTGCTTCTGTTTTTTCACACTAGACAGTTGCTGGCTTTCAGTATCAGTGAAGGGTCTCAGTACCAGCAAATGCAGCCTAACACACTGCCGACTTCAGTAATGGCTACCACAGGGTCCGGAAGGCTACACTGCAAGGAACTGTTCTGATGAAAATAGAGAAACCACATACTGCTCAGCAACTCCTTCAGAAATCCATGTGCTGCACTTTGGAGTGATTGCTTGCCAACTGGCTGCAGATGAACCCAAAGCAGACACAGAAAAGCAAAACTATCCTGAAATAGATATATTGTTTAAAAAAAAAAAGTCACTGCAACAAGGCTGTAAAGGAAAAAAAAAAAGCAAGTGCTTTGATGTATCAGAAGTTAAGACTGCCACTACAATTTAAGAAAGCAGGAGACAGACAGACCTTGTAGCTCCCAAACCACATTAAAAAAACCAGTATATTCTTTTTACGGAAGAGAAATTTCAATCTCCCAGATTTTACTTGAGATGATTGGATATGTTTATCTGGAACATACTGAAACCATCCGAGCCAGAAGATGAAAAATCTGTGGTAATTCTGACAAGTGTTGGCAAACAGAACTGTCAAGTAAGGATAATGACTTTATATTCACAAAGCACTTTTCATCCAGATAGAACCCAGAGTGCTTTACAATTGTTACTAATGGATTATACACACACATGAATCACTTTGCCCATGACTGAAATGGAACAGCTTAAGGAGTGAACTGTTTAACAGCACATAGCAACACTACACCACAGTTTAGCACAGGATCCAGTTGCAAATCCAAGAGAAATTTAGGAAGGCAGAATGTAATTATCCACATTGCAATCTGCACAGGATGCTGGGTTTACATTACCCCTGCTCCAAGAACCGCCACTGGAAATATGGCAACTGTCAGCGTCTAGCGCAGTGCTCTGTCACGATGGGAAGACAACAGGGTACTTTTTGGGCCCTGTCTCAGTTAAGTTCCAGGAGAGCTGAACAAAACTTACCTGAGCCTGCAAAGAACAAGTCACTTCAGCGGAGCATGCAACTATCAAAGTCAGTGTTAAATCCCACCTGAAAGACGTCACCTCAGCCTGAAAAGTACTCTTCGATAACATAACAGAGCACTTGGCTGATACTGCATGGGAAGAAAGAAGTTCGCGCTCTATCACCAGTGTTACTTCCTCCAGCACCTGTTTCTCATCTGCGAGTTCCCCAGAGGGAAAACAAGGGGCTCTGTTTAATCCTGATTAAACTTGTGAATGAAGGAGCAGAAAGAATTTAAATCACCTAAGCAATACAACAACAGGTTGAAGGAAATAGTGCAGAAGTGATGGGGAAGGCTTTTTTTTTTTTTTTTAAGAGTTTCAAGTAATTATATGCTTATTAGTATAGTGAAAGTAATACTAGAATAAAAGGCAAAAATATAGTAAGGAAATGAGCTTTGGACCAACTTTTATAACAGCTGTTCCACATTTCAGTAATTTCAACTCACACAAAAATCAAAATCTGAGCTAAAAAATACTTTCAAAATGTTAGAAACACAGGTACAAGCAATTTTTTAACCCCTCCCAAGTCCTACTCTCAAGTCCATGATCAACACGTATGTGAAATTTCAAGGCTGTACCCAGCAGCTTTCACTGATCTCAGTAAGAGCTCTTAAGAGTTCAGTACTTCTGTTAACCTAGCCATATGTTAAGCTGCTTAAAACTGCAGACTTGTCTTTTTTCCCCCCCCTTTTTTTTTTCTTTTTTACCTTTGGCCACAGATTTTACAAAATTGAAGAAATAGGCAGGCTTGAATACATTCTTTATAGGAAAGAAAGAAAAAACTAATCAGATACATTAATTACTCTCTGAAATGCAATAACCTGAGACCAATGTTACCCCTTCATACAAATAAAACTTCTATTAAAATATTACAGCACGTTCTTGCTTTTCTTCTCCTCTAACCCTCGCCTAAATTGCCCTGGATTTGGAGCACGTGGAACACTGTCATCTTTGCCAAAAAGACGTTCAAACAAACAATTATCTAACAGCAAACACGGTATTATGATCACTAGATGAAAACCCACAACTCTCATAAAACCAGAAATTTGCCTACAATAGATTAGGAAACAGGAAATCTTTTAAGGGAACAAGAGCTACAATACAGCCTTCTGAAACAAAAGGAAGAACATTACAGTAATTAATTCTTCTTTTAACAAACATACAGCATACAGCAGCTGGAGAAAGTAAACACTAGGATGCTGGATATCTCTTTGAAAGGCAGGAAGCCAAGGGGAAAGGGTGACTACAAATGGAAAGCCTGCAGTCAGAACGAACTCTGAGATTCCTCACCAAGTCAGTGACCATAAGATCTACCTAAAAAATGTAAGTCTGGAAAATTCATCATCTAGAACCAGAGATTTCACTGCACAAGTATTTAATGTAGGCTGAACTAAGTGAAAAACTTTCTCTTTGTAGCTGTCCAAGATTAATCTTAATTTATGCACCTACTTTAGAGGAGAAGTCAGACCCTTTATCAGAATTGTCTTGTTTACATCACCACTGCCCTCAGCAATGAGAGCAAAGAACGCAACAGTCAGAGAGCTAGGAATCAGCATGAACGTCCAGGTTCCCTTTCACATTAAGAATACCACAGTCACCAGAGATAACAAAAGGGGACTGACAAAGAGAAAAATTAACTATTTACAATGATGTATATAGAGCTGGAAAACATTTGGAAAAAAGGATCAGGATGGAAAAAGTAGGAGTCAAGTACCTGAAAAACTGCTGTATGTCAAAAATCATCCATTTCCAATAAAAACACTTTTGAAACAAAACTGCTAACAAAACAAAGATGTCTTTCAAAGAAAGAGAATATTATATCATCTGGCTTTTTCATCATGGATTATATTCCCAGATATATTGATAATGGAAATCAGCCAGGAGTTCAAGTTTCTTTATTCAGGACTTTCAGGTGGAAAATGCTGTACCTAGTTTAATGACACATCTCCAGGTGGGTTTCTTACCTCTTCATTGCTTCCCTCCACCTGGACCCTCTGTATTTCAGTAGTCTGGCTCAACTCAACAAAACATTAAGTCTTCTTACCTTCAGAAATAGCAAGTGGCCCTCTGAAAGGGCTATCTCAAGCTGTATTAACAAGTTTTCTAAAATCTTGCACCTTGCACGTTTGTCAATTCCCTGCTTATTTGCAACAAGTTCCATCTACACTTGAAGACTTCTTTGTTTGTTTAGTTTAGGTGGCCAGCAGGAAACTTTGGCCTGCATCCAACTGGATGTTGCTTTAGTCATGCTAAATGGAGCTAGCATACACACACGGTTTCTAGAATAAGTATGCAGATAGTTGAGTGACAGAGAGATGATAGAGTGTACCTGGTTAAAGTATCTTAAGCAACTTTCCTGGCACCAAAACCAGCAGACACAGCACTTGAACAGGCACTTTGCACATGCGCTCTCCTGCAATAAAATGAAATGTTTGGTTACTGGACACAGAATTTGACTTAAACAAAACTGCCGTTTTAGAAAAACTTGCTTTACAGGTGACTGACTCTTCTAATAAAGCATTCACTTAGGCAGCAGATATTTCCTTTTGGATTATAGGAACTGTTTTTAATTCAGACCCTTCAGTATTAATGACTGATGAGCTGAGCATATTTTTTTTCTTCCTGTGGATGGAAGATTCTTCTCTGGGAAAAGAAAATAAGTGCTGCAAGCAGCTTTGTGAGCTAACAGCTGCTTGGAGAACAAAACAGGCAGGCAAGTCAGTAACCCTTACAGTACTTTGCAATGATCAGGGAGTGCTGACGGATTTTTAATTTTTTTGTTTATCAAAAAAACCTTCACAGTTCTGAAATGACTGGTACCCTAATGAACAGAAAATAAAAGAATGGGCAAAAGGACTTATATGCATATGTGTGTGTATTGACTCAGAGCATACATACATTTTTCAGGACAGGAGGAAAAAGCATGTATTAGAACAGACCATTCATAGACCATTGATTTATATCAATTTCATACTAAAAACAGAGCAGAAAAGCTCAGTGTTTGTTCCACCTCCCCACCCCTATCACATCACAAGCTCAGAACTGTTCATCATATAAAAATTTTACCAAGCAAGACAAGCAAAAGACATCTTGGTAGCCATGGTAGCCTTCCAAATTTAACTGGCTGTTTTTCTCAGCAAAAGGAAGTTCAGTGATACTTGAGTCTTTTTAACCTTCTTTTTCCAGAGGTCAGAATGTTTTTGTTTTGTTTTGGAAAGAAGAGATCTTCCAGGCACTATATGAAAACCTTGAGTCCCCACAACTACCATTGTTCGTGCAGAAACCATGAACCTCCCAACTTTTTTCCAAAGAAGTTCTTGGAAATATTCCAGGAATAATTCCTTTAAAGTGGTGACTGTACATGCAAACTCCTGACAGCAGAGAAATACTTTAATCTTGCCGTGTATTGCTGGAGAGATGATTTTACTAAAACTATTAATCTCAGTAAGTACTGTTCATTAAAAACCTAGAGCAAGGGACTTCAACTGCAATCTCCTCTCTGATTCTGCTTGAAAACTGCTGTGTAGAAAACATCTGTGAATTTACCTGCGAGCTTGCAGACCCCTGACTTTTCCTCCTGTTCACAGAAAACAGCAGCATTTTTTGCAAGGGTGGCAAAGTCTGGGTGAGCTTTACATGAATGCAGCATCACTTCTCCATCCTTTAGTACCACTACTCTGGTCCTCTATGGAAAGAGCCTCAATGGAAAGGGCCCATAGCCTGTCTTTTCTCCCATGGGAAGGAGCAAGGTTACTTCGTGGGGGGATCCTTCTGTGGACTGGGGACATGAGCTGGCCTGAGCACTTTATAGCCTCTTTAGGAGCTGTTATAGCTATGGGTCATGTCATATCCTCAGCTGAATGCTTGGCAACTGGACCAAAAGGAGCTTGTAGCACACTGCTATAGACACAAATAATCTTTCTTTGCTAGTTAAATCTTCTACAGATTACAAAAGCGCGTACCCAACAAGGCCACTTACTCTGCTTCCTCTAGAGGCAGAAAATACTCTATCCTGTTTTTAGCACAACTCATCCCACCTATCATTTTTAAACAAAGTTCTTAGTTGACCCAACTCACCAAGTTTTATGACCAAGGCTTTCATATGAGTGACATAAACCCAAACACTTACACATCTTTCAAGTATCTTATTAAAAGGGCCTTTTGTTTAAGCATTCACAAACTATACCCCACACACATGCCTCATAGGTACCAGGGATGGTCAATGTAAATACGCTGTCATAACTATACATAACATGCTTCAAGGCCAAGGTAAACTCTAGAGGAGAAGACCTACATTTAAAAACTTTGCCTAAATCTTCCTCTAAAATCAGAGCTGTGCAGTCATGACACCCTCTCTCCTTGCCAAAGTACCAGAACTAACTGCAATGGTACATTTCCAGCAGAAGATGAGAGATGCAGAGATGCATGAAATATATAAAGAAAACAAGCAACAATCAAAACAACCCAGCTATATTTTTTATATATCTTAAAAGATGTGGTTTGGATCCTACACAAATCTCTGGAATAGTTCTTATTTCATACATTCTTTCTACAAACTCATATTACAAGGCAGATGAAATCTTTTCTATAAGATATTTGATATGCAACAATAATGTTCTTACTTACATTTGCTTTTTTAAAATTTATGATGCAAAAATTTTAAATAGAGCATTCTGCCAAATTTTTCCTTTATCCTTCATAAAAACCTTGATATATAAACACCAAAAAAAGGTGGGGTTTAATGTTGGTGTTTTCTGCTTTGAAAAATATCTGAGTTGAGAGAAAAAAAGGAAGCACATGGAAAAAGCTTTCTTAATGAAGAAAATGGGGTAAAATATAAAATCCACATCATATCATCTGTTTTTAAGCAAGAAGTATATTCTTCACACTTTTTTTCATGAATCTCACCGTTTAACTACTATTTTTATAGTGTTATAGAAGTATATACCTACCTTTTGTTTTAGGATATTATAAAGGTACAAGAGAACAATCCTTGGTATTCTCAGTATTGTGATTAGAAACGAGCCTTTTACAGCAGTTCCTAGATGATAGCAAAAAAGAACTGATATGGAAGACAGGATTGGGTGAGGTGGTGGGCTACTTTTATTTCTAGAAAGAAAAACAAACAATTTAAAAACATTTTAGAAAGTTATTTAAGAAGATATACATTGTATCTTTTCAGTATTTGGAAATTTATAGAATTAAGCTGGTATCTCCTTTCCCACTTGAACAACTCCAGTTTTCCTACTGACTTCATCTGAATGTTCACCTTAGTCCAAAGGAAAGCAGCCAAGTTTATAACTTTTATTGGATTAGTTTAATTCTTAAGCAATGACTGTTTTGATGTATTCAGTAATGGAAAAATATCTAGAAAAAACCTAAAATGGAAAATACCAGAAATAAGTGAACAACAGCTGAGAATACTTCCTTGAACACCTCTCTCCAGCTTCTGTCACTTCTCTTATTCTCCGTAATCTTTTATTTGACTGTTGTTTCTGCAAGATTTTAGTCTGAAGGAATGAATCTGCTATTTCTGCTTTAGTGGTAAAATTAAAACTAGAAAAAATATCACAAGCTCTCACATGTAAAATTGAGATCTACTATCTACTTTTATTGTTGCAATTTGGTTGTTTGCAATTTGAATTTTGTTTTAAATTCTGTTCAGATAACTAATACCTTTTTTTTTTTTCACTGAACAGGATTTGTTTTAAAATAGAATACACAAAAAAGGAATATCATACTATATGTTTAAAATTATAATTTGGCCTAAAAAACTTGTAATTCTACTGCACATTAACCTGTATTGTTTTGGAGAAATCATGTGTTTCCCAAAATTGAAAAGCAAAGACAAAAAATTGGCCTAAATACAAGTTTTATTTTCTTGGTTTCTTTATAAAGGTCAGTTTAATGTCAATTATTTACAGAGAGTAGTATGACACAGCTCTCAAGAATTTATATGAAAACCAGGAAATGAACTTAAAGCCACTCTCCCACCCCTCTTCAAATGCTGCAAAAAAAAAAAAAAAAAAAATCAATTAGAGTAACACTATAAATAGCTTAAAAAAATGTCTCAGAGGATTAAAAAAACCCCACTGATCAATACTCATAAATAGCCCTTCTATAAAGCAACTCTTAAGCAATTGGCCCAACCCTAAAAAATTTACTTAGGCAACAGAACCAGCAGCAGTTTGACTGAGTTAAGTAAAGATCAGACCTTACATCACAAATAAGATGTCCTATCTTCAAAACCTTTGTTATCTTGAAAAATTAGTAGTTTGCACAAGAAACTAAAAAATAAGAAGGCAGTGATAAGAGAGTGACTAGTTGAGGCTAAAAAGCTCTACAAATGTATTTTTATTAAATCCTCACTTCAGCAAGGATTTAAATCATACACACTACATCAAGATAGGCATTACAGTTTTGCAAGAATCTTGAAGGTATCACTGCAGTTCATTCAAAACACTAAATACTTTGCAGCTGAGAAGTTGTATTTAAATATGTGAATATACCACATTATTTTAAATAGGAAATTCCAGCAAAGCAGTTGCTGCATTTATTATTTTTGGTCTTACAACTAGGTGAACAGCTTGGGGGATAGTGGAATTTTATACTGAATAAAGCAGGGTGGTTTTTTTTTTTTAAGTCATCAGGTTTCTGTGTTAGAAACACATACATCGCAATATAGATGAGTTATTCTATCCATATAGTACCATTGTTTCCCTTTCCCTCATACACTACCTTACATATGACAGTCTCAGTCAGATCTCAGAATATAAAAGATTAAGTTTCTGCAAGTTAAATGTTTATCAAGGGTGAGAAATACAGAAAGGACAAAGTTTATTCTTGTGTTAATAATTTACTTGCTACTGAAGAGAAAAATGAAGAAGGGTTTTGATATTTTTTTTTTTTTGGAATGTCAAAATTTGAAGTTTAGTTTAGATGAATTTCTACATGTTTAGATGCTTTTCCACACCTTCTTTTCCTAGCAAAGGAATTCTCACAAGAACAGGGTCTGACAAGGTTTCTTGCTTTGCTTCCAAACAGATTAGAAAAAGAACAGATTTTCCTTGTAATTCTGGCTCAGGGTAGGAAACATAGGAAAACGGCTAGCTAAATACAACGGGTGATGCTTGTGACTCTAAACAAGCTCAAGATTGGCTCAAACATCCACCTACACCCAATTACCCTTAAGGATGAAGTTTCACCCAGCTTTGTACGTTATATGGCTGCAATCCTGAAATTACTTTAGCACAAGCATACAATCAGCCATATGCATAAGGTTTTGTAGGCAGTTCATATTGTGCAGTGAATTCTGTGCATGTAGACTCCACTGCACGCACACAAGGTATCAAGGAAAAACAGGAATCTGCCTGGTTACAAGACTGAGTAGGGCCATGGCCTGCTTTTCCTCTTTGGTATTCTATTTTATGTTACCATGGGATTGTTTGATTTACATAGAACGCTACTATCCCAAAATCCTGTGAACCTGTGCTCAATACCACATCATCTTTTAATAACTTACTTTCTTCCGTGCTGCCAATTGTCTTTATTTTCTTGTGAGCCCTGTGACGCTCGATATCTTTCTTAACACTGAGTTCCTTGAATCAAATGATCACACATGCGTCTCAGCTTTCATTTTAAAACCACTTTTTTTGTGTGAAGAAAAAATGTAATCTTGACACACCCAAAAGATGTAGACATTTAAAAGGGGGAAAAAAAAAAGCCTTTCTTTAAAAGCCTGCCCTTTTCAGAGCTGTGCTTACAGTTTTCTTCAATCCTGCCTCATCTGTTTCAAAGACTGCCTAAAAAGAGATTTAGTGTAAAATACTTCAGAAGTGTTAAGGAATGAATTATATATGTAAATATGAATCTCAGTTTTTAAACAAATGAAATAAATTACAAGATTTGTAATAAAAGAGGCATTATCAGACTACCAGAGACACAGACTGTACTTCCAACTGACCTTTTACCTGCTCTCAAAACCACAAGGGACAGGTCTGACTACATACATGCTGATGGCTCTTTTACATAGGTTAGGTCAAGTATGTAAGTAGGGCAAAGGATGCTCATAAATATTGCAGATGTATTTGAAAAGGGAAGAGGAATCCTTTAAAAATTTGGTCCCAGTTCATCTCTGAATGACTCAGTGCAAATCCATAAACCTGGATTTTGACTTACTGGGAGATGTATGTGTTTCACCTCTCACTGAATCTATTGGAAGTTGTGGTGCTGAACTGGTCAGGTGGAAAACCCCAAACCTGCAAATGCTTACATAGTGCCTTAATTTCAACCCTGTGCAGTGACATACATGCATTGGAGTTACTGAATAAGCTCAAACATGGACAGGACAGTGATGCCTATGACATGGGTCAAGTTACTGTACCACCTTCCTGTAATCCTAGAGAGGGGGAAAGTCTCATCTC
Organism: Fulmarus glacialis; assembly: GCF_000690835.1. NCBI lineage: Eukaryota > Metazoa > Chordata > Aves > Procellariiformes > Procellariidae > Fulmarus > Fulmarus glacialis. The sequence goes on along the minus strand of NW_009196610.1, from coordinate 21,019 downwards.
ACTGAACAGGTAAATACACACATAACACCTAAGCACACTAAGATGAAAATAAACCCACATGTAAACCAGCAATAGTAACAAAGAAGGTTTTTTAAAGGACTGAGCCCTTTTCACAAGTCACAAAAAGTAATCATTAAGCAAAAAAGTTCTATTTATTTTATTAAATTAATAAAATCTTTCACGTATTCATGTTTCATCTGAAAAACAAGAAGGCAAAATCCATTTTCAGTGGTGGTACCACAGGTCAAACATATGTCACCTGTAAAGCTAATCCAGCTAAAATGACCCCTTGCCCTCCCCCTTGCTGCATGTGTTGTGGAGGAGATTTCCGCAGGGAAAGGCTGTGCCATTTCCTTGGAGCACTTACAAGCTAAGAAGAAAGCCTCTCTGTGCGGTATCATAAACAAACTCTTGTGACATGCCTTTATGATGCTGCCCCAGGGAATACATTAAAAACACACAGCAGACAAGCTCAGAATTGCTGGAACAGCTTGAGATAACCCTTGCCCTTGATGGTGCGACTGCTCTTGCAGCTAACCATCCTCTCCCCATTCCTGCACTGCTCTGCGCCTCTGCAGGTCTGTGCTGACAGCCTAAAGGCCAGGAAGAGGGATCGCCACCACAGAAAAATTGCATTTCCCTTTCCAAGCACAACTCTCTCAACACAATACATGTCACCTGGCAAGCAAGAGGAGGGCTCAACAGTAGATGTACAAAATTATTTCAATACAATTGGGTGCAGGAACCTTCTGTACTCTGTGGCCAGTTCCTGCAGCAGTAAAAAATAGCTGGAAAGCGGAAGACCCTAACAGAGCAGTAAATGTCATCACAGAGGTTTCTACAGGTGCTTCCCTGCTCTGTGTGAAGAAGATACGGACAGTGTCTTTGCCTTGGGGATTTAGATGGTGTACCGTACCAAAATGTACTGCAGCACACCACCCAGTAAGTCAGTGACACTCCTTTTCTTTCCTGTGCTTTCTCAAGCAAGCCAATTTAAATGAACCCTTAGTGCCACAGCTGCTAAAGCTGAATCAATTGCTAAAGCTTGAGGGACATAAATTTGCTTAGAAGAAAAGAGCAGCCCATTACCCACAGAACCATAGCCATGCTAGTTACTCGTGTTTAAAGCTTCAGTAGGAAAAAGGAGATGACATAAGAAATGCAAGTTCCTCCCTTTTCAGGTCCTATCATGGCATGTAAAAGAGTAGTGTGAGACTTTGTCACTCTACAGATCTCAACCTTTTAAAAAGCAGCATTTTAGGTTTTGTCTGCTCTTTTACTAGCACCAGTTCAGTGGCATGGCTGTTGGATGTGTAGAGAATCCTAGCAGAGACAGGCTGCTGATACACGTGTTAAACACTGCCCTGCCTTGGCTTTTTGGATGGGATGACAAAACATCGCTTAAAACAATGGTGGGAACTGGCTATTACCAGGTCTTCCAGCTTTGCTGCTTTGACTGGAGCAGAGCCGCTGTCGGCGGCAGCGGGGAATCCTTACAGAGTCCCTCCTGCAATCAGGGCTTGTGCTGCTGTCTCTGCTGGGCGGAGGGGAACAGAT
>NW_009196610.1:0-19431 GCF_000690835.1 Fulmarus glacialis | reverse complement strand
TCAGCAGGAGGCCTTTCTATCCGCAACTGAAAAATCCAGGGATACATTCTAGAGACCATCGACAGAAACCTGCTATCTAGGTTTTGGAGAAGCCCAAAGCCTCCCTCCCCAGCTGCCCGAGCCTGACGGTCCCAGGCGGCTGCAGTCAGTGCTCCAGGGTCCCCAGTCCCTTTCCTGCCAGGCTCCCTGACTCACTCTCGCCTTCCTCAAGGGCTAATTTTCCAACAAATTGACATTATCACCATATTCCTCTAATACAAAATGAAGAAATGCCTTAAAATGCCAGAGTTTTTCACAGATCAGAAAATCTCATCACTGGGCGCAGAGGAACAGAGCAATGAGGGTGAGAGAGCTCATAAAATACTTATGAGGAAAAATGTTTTCAGGATACTACTCTCTTCATTGTCAAAAAACTCAACAATGTATTGTGAGATTTAAATCTTCCCCCGCAATGACAGGATATCCCCGCTCCAGTGCATGAAACCAATTTAATTTCATTTTACAATATTGCAAGTCTAAAAAACAGTATAAATCACAAAAAGTAGAGATTTTTCCTCATTTCCTCCACATTTACATTTCAGGGTAGTATAAAATTCAAGAAAGTTTGTTTACACATCTCTAAATTCTTAACAGTGCTGTTAAAGCATTTACAGTTAACTGAAAATATCTGCACAGAATGAAAAAAAGAGTTAACAGACTAGGCATTTATGCCGTCAGAACAAATGGAAACCCAGAGCAGGGATGAACACCTAGGAAGAGGTCAAACTGCCTATGAATACATGAAATTACCAAGGAGCTATATATTGCATCTCCATTTGGAGCTAATGCAGTCCCCTTGAAAAGGGTCAAATGCAGCCTGTGCCTTCCGAATGGCAATTTCACCAGAGTCAGCTGAGCTCTATTGGCTTGTATCAAGGCTCCATTTGGCCCGGTAACTCCAGCGCAGGGGTGAGTCACATTAATATCATACACATTGTAAAATCTTACTCAAGATCGTGCAACAAGCAACATTATTTTACATTAAATTGGATTCCAAGATATTGACATAAATTGCAGTCTATCTGAGACTATTTTGCCTAGAAAGAGATTGAAAGTAAATGCTGGAAAATCCCCAGAACTATATGGGGGCAATTCTGCACTCACCTGTTGAAGTAACAAGTAACCACTGCCCCAGCAATCGTCATTTGCTGACAGGCGAGAATGAATTCACTCGTCCAGATAAGGCCAATAAAATGATACCATGCCATGTGGCAAATTCCAGACAGAGCTCTGTATTCTACTTGGCCTTCTGAAGTAGTCTGTGCAGTACCTGCAGTTGGAATTACACCACTGTATTATTATAACATACCAGACAAGGGGAAAAAAAAAAGTACATATAAGTGCTTCTGTACCCTTTTTCTTAACTCTTCTTCAATAAAATTATAAAAAAAAAAAAATTCAGGTGCTATTTAATTCTATCCATTCTAACAAAGTCAGAGAGCCAAAATTTTGTAATTCAAATAGAATTTTGAAAAATAAAATCTTACTAAAGCCAAAAGTTTGGGTTTAAATTAGGATTCAGACACAGCTGCCAATAAAGTCAAGACAGTTACGAAATAGTAAAGATTTCTGAGAAAACATTACTCAAGATTTGAGTAATCAAATCCTTCAGAAGTAAATGAATTCTTAATTTTCTTCATTCAGATTTGAAATAAACTCATAGTCAGTTATGAAATGCTTTAGATTTTTCCTATAAGAAGCAAAAGAGAAAGACTGCAGAAAAATATTAAAGATGCATAACATACCATTTGCAACAAAACAAAATTATTATTTTAATTACTATTACTAACTAGAACCATGGCAACTAGTTTTCTGTTCTCTATACTTTGCAATCTTTGTGCAAAATACAGGCACATAAAGATGGCCCCTCCAAAAAAAAAAAAAAAAAAAAAAGCAGACATCTGTATGGTAGTAGATGCTCCAATGTTGCCACTGTATTCAAGAACATTGACAAATTCACTTATTCAAGCTAAAAAAAATTGCCTCCACTTCTGTTAATAACAAAGAATTTATTCCATATTTAATAGATGGCTTTTCACAAAAGATGGGGTAACTCAGATAACTTACCAGCTAGACCTTTCTCTATGCAATGCTATTTATGCCACTTGACTCTGAAGTCTAGTCAGGGGATAAAGGCATCGGACATTTGTTCCTAGTGAAAGGTCTGTAGGTCCATAACCTGCTATTTTTTTAGTTTACCAAGACTTAAGTCTATTAACCTTAAAGATAAACACGTTCACAGAATAAAATGATCTTTGGAGGTGAGCAGTTTCTTATTCTAACTCCATGAAAGAAACAACAAAGTGAGACATAGAATTGTCTAATACTGCTAGAACAGCATTATAACTTAAGCTTTAATACTTCAGGTATTCATTTGATGGACTTGGCAGTGTTCGGTTTATGGTTGGACTAGATGATCTTAAAGGTCTTTTCCAACCTAAATAACTCTATGATTCTGTGTTCTCCCACAGGACAGTGCACCACCTTCAAGTTCAAAACTACCACAGATACAAAGCTATCTATGAAATGGTTAATCTAATTTCTGTCCTATTTTTCTATACCCACAGAGTTCATACTCAAGGATAGCTAAAAGTAGAAACAACCAAGACTGGTCTTCAGCAATACCATCAGGTTTAGACAAGCTTTATAAGTTTTTAGAACCAAGGTCCATTTGTCTGTAAATTATGAAAAATATTCATCTACCCCATAGCACTGCAAAATTATTTTAAAGTGCTTTGAAAGGATCAAAAAATGCTACATGGGTGTATATACACAGACAAATGTTCTAGATATTTTATTTTCTGAAAGATTATAAATTTTAGCTAAACTCTTTGCAGTGCTGTATGGTTGGTCAGTCACAGAAATATTGTTGCTTCCATTACATGCAAATGTATTTTAAGCCTGTGAAATGCAAGATACTCGATGGTGTGAAAAAGCTACAGATCTCTTTTCACAAACTCTCAGGCATTCCTCCCCATCCCCTGCCTCCCTGGTTTTAAGTTTGGATGCAAAAGCTTTTTTTTTTTTTTAAAGGGGAATTTTTGAGGATAGATTCATTTACTTTGGTACATTAAAATAAGCTATGCACTACACTTCTTGTTCTGAATTACAAGGGATTTTTCATCTCCCTTACTTCTTCCAGCACCTCTAGACTGCCATTTTCCTGCAGCACACACAACTAGCCAGATACGCTCATTAACCATTGCCTATAGCCCTTACTGACAGAACTCATGCAAATGACAGGTCAATGAGATACAAGAAGGTCCCCTACCTCCCCATGTTTATGCAAAGACATTATGCCATTTGGTAGCAGAGTTAAGCACATTTTCCACCATACAATCCACCTGAACATTTCTTTTCCAAAAAAGGCACATTTCAAGCTTTGCTTCCGTAGTTTTGTCATGAAGGCTGACAAATATATGTATGGTGAACTAATTCTGTTTGCTTTTTACCAGCCTACTGAAATAACCACCTGCAGTAACAACAGTAATGGCTTTGTCTTTCCTGGCCAACCTTACACGTGTGCATGTGCAAGCGCTGTGCTCTGCTGCACAGAAATCAGGCACGTCCACCTGTGAGTTCATCATTGATCACTTTGCTATCTATCTATGGTAAACTGTTTTTGTTACTTCACAGAAATCTGTTTACCAATGTAAACATCTGTGTCTGACTGCTTCCCTGTCTTCTGGGCCTACCGTGCATTCATAATTTTGTCAACAGAATTACATGCAATGCTATTTTTCATATGTCAGTGTTAGTTGCACAGATAAACTTTAAAGCTATCCTAGATACCCTGTTGAGAAAAGTATATGCCATTTTCCTCATTACTCCACTGTGATCTATCTGTTCACACAAGCTAAACTTTCTCAACAAAGCCTTGAAATATGGTTTAATTTGTCAATAGAATATTTTTCTCCAACTACATAATCAGGAATCTTTCTGGTGTACTATACACTCTTAGTGATAACACTGAGAAGTCAGTAAAGAACTGAAGTCCCTACAGCTGAGTCACCAAATCTGAAAACCTCTGGTCAGTACAAATGTTTATCTGCTGCAAATACTTCAAAGAAGTGGTGTTAACAATGCAAACAGGCACAAGTGTTTGCAGCAGAATTCAAAGAGTTTCTCCATCTGACTCACAGCTCAGTGCTGTGCCATTATGTCAGCCAGCACAGAAATGCAATGATACAAAAGTCAATGTGCACATGCAGTATCATTAGCTACATTTTGGTACTTTCAGACTTATGCCAGATGCTCTTACTCAGCAACTGCTGCTGCAAGGTTTTGCTGATGCCTGGAGCAGTAGGCTGTTGTAAGGGACGAAAATTCCTGGGAAGCCTAGTTCAGCAATTTCCTTATCAGAAACAAAGAACCACTGACTAGAAAATACTGAGAGCCTGTTTATCAGTTCCTGTTAACATGAAAATAGGATGTGCCCTTCCCACTGCTAAGTGAGGAAAGGTTCTGGCATCATACACTGAATCTTCATGCTTCCTGCAACAGAATTTATTGTGCTATTTTATTTAGCTTTTTTCCATGTAGTGGTATTTACAACTAAGCTAGATGGCTGTAATTGGAATGTCATGGACCCTGCAGGAAATAATTTTTATTGCTGGTTTTGCTACTGCACAGCTTTATGTGGCAGTTTTATTGCTCACTTGCCTGTAGGATGCACCTTCATTACACAAAAATCTCACACTGCCTTCTCATCCTACATTAATTACATGCATAGGATTTATGCCACGTGGACTTCACAGCTTCCGCATGCTGGAAAGTTGAAAGACATGCTTTGCTGTGCCACATGGCCACTTCAGTTCTGCAGTGAAATGCTGCACAAATTAGCAAACAATAAGACTCAATGACCCTAAGACATATCGGCTTTTCCAAAGCACAGCTGAATTCCATTCCTAGCCAGCTAATGGTTCTAACTGGTGCCACTGTTTGTGCTGTCTCAAGTCTCGTGGAGTCTGGCATTTCTCCTAGTTTTCTAGGTCTGGAATTCACTCAGCCTCTGCTGCTCTTACAGATTCTGAATTACCAAGGCACTTAAGCAGGTGCCTACCTTAAAATGCATAAGTAGTCCCACTGATTTTAATAGGATTATCCATGTGTTTCAAGTGAGTCATGTGCATAAGTACCTTTCCAAGTGCGGGCTACAGTTTCCTACAGCTCCCAAGAAGTTAGTCTTTTCTCAGAGTAACACTAACTTTTGGAAGGGATGTAAATAAGGTGTCCATGTGGTCGCATAACGATCAGGTGCATCACAGCTGAAGCGAGGATCAAGTGCCCCAGAGCTGTAAGATGCGGAGACACTATAAATGTTATATAACTAGTGAAGATTCAAGGAAAATATTAAGAACAGGTGCAGCACAGCAGCAAGCCAATTTCACTTGCCCATCTCTCTATATTAGACAAAAGACTAGTGTCTTTGTAAACATTTCATTTTTTCAGCATTCTTGGTATATTTGCATTTAAAATATAGTCTGCATAGCCCTAGAAAGTATCTTTGTGAGAATAAAAAGTCAAAGTGTCAAAAACAAGAAAACCACCACCTGTATTTTACAAACTGAATCCTGGATAGGCAACTGTTTCTCAATGGAGAAAACAAATTGCTCAAAGCGAGCGTATCGTGGGAGGTCTTCAGAGAAGTACTCTCAGCTGTTGCAAAAAGTCCCCAAAACTCAAAAAGCAAAAGAAATGTCTTCCATTTACAGGGCGATTGTAGAAAACTAGTAGAAAATACAAAGCTGTTCTGCCAATGCATTATTAACCATACAGTACTATATTTATTTATTTTTACAGGATGCGTAAGTACTAGTCATCCTAAAACAGCAAAACAACCCCCAACAAGCTACCCTACTGTGAGCTGCTTTACCAGGCAGCATGTCAGAGGACTCATATTTGGGTTGAAAATTTGAAATAAAATCTAAAGGAATATTCTCAATACCAAATCTAGTCTACTGTTCATTTGTCAAAGTTTTGAACTACAAAACAAATCTGAGGTAGAGCATCGGACTGGAAATCCAAACAACTATCATACTTAGTGCTGACACCGACCTCGTCGACAAATGTCCTCAACCTGAGAGCTGGATAAAACAATCCTTCACTACCTCCCCAGATCATTAAAAGGCTAAAATTGCCTTTGTTGTCTCTCAGGAGGAGTTACTCTGAAATCAGAGCAGCTGTAAACAACTGAGCAGATTCAGAAGAAACTTTGTCACACTACTTTATCGGCACCTAGCGGGCACTGACGCTGCTGCAGGTCATTTACATGTTATTTACATAAATACCTCAGCCCTGGACTTTGCTAAGAACTCCATTTACACCTGTTGGGTAACAACAGCCACCATTTAACACAGACAGCTTAACAAAAAGAATTATTACAAATACAAATTATAAAATTAATAGAATCGAGTTTTAACCACAAAAATAATTGAATACATAGAGTGGCATTTTTCTATCTGGATTCATGCTTACCCTGTAACTTAGAATTGGTTTGGATTATTTATTAAATGGACATTCTCTTCTAAATATTAACATGCTAACAGTTAACAGAAAAATCTTACACGAGGATTGACATCTACACTAAAAATATCCTGGCAGAAGATCTCAGTCAAAACGTATGTTTTACTAGATTCCTCATATGAGCAATATATTGACAGTTAAGTGCCTGGAAATGACCTTCCCTTCTTATGCTAAATCTGCAAAAATTATTTCAAAACTGAGAGCGTCCTAGAAACTTTAACATTGCTCTACTGTGCAGCAAGATTATGCTGCCTTCTGTCCTGTACTGTTTTTATCACTCGCTGGAAACATCAGCATTCCTACTATGCTAGGGAGAAGACAAAAAATAAAATACCTTTGAGCCAGGAGACATGTGCTGCACTATGAATGTAACAGCAGGTCACAAACTGTTTGAATCCTACTCTCCAAGCAGGCAGGGAAAAAAAAAAAAAGTTGAATGGAAACGTCTAGCAGGAAACAGAAAATATAACCAATGAAGGAAAATGGCACAACATGGAAAAAGCATAAAAAGTCTCTCAAAGGCAGTTTTCATTGGGTTTTATTTCCCTGTGAATACATGTGGAATTTGCTTTCAGATGTAATGTGCAAGTCACTACTTTCCTGCAAAGTCTGTAAAAGCATCCAGGAAATACCTGACTAGTTCCCCATCCTGCACTTATCATCAAGCTGTTTCTGTCATATAAGCTGAAATATTTCTATTCTTCTAATGATTGCTGCATTTCCAAAAGCTTTTGAATACAGCAGACTCACAGACTCAGCTGGCATTTTCTAAATTTAGAAAACAAGGGCAAGCTTCACATCCTTATGTGTGCATATTAAGAGTACCACTGAATTTTCCTGTGGGCAATGGGCCAGCTCAGCTTAACATCAAGGATGTAATATTTCCTCTAATATTATATATTTAGCAAATCTGTGTGTTATAATTCATTTTATTTACCTGCTACTAGATTTACTATAGTTAATGTTTATCTTAAATTGCACCTGATCCAAGCAGGTGCATGAAAGGAACAGTTGGTTGATAGCTCAGGAGATACTCCTTTCTATAAAGGACTGGTCTGAACCAGTGACGAGGTACCCCACAAGGCCAGTTGGAAAATTACTGCTGCCTGGCTGATACGTGCATAAATGGAATGAAGATTTTGCAGAAAAGCTAACAACCACACAAAGCTGTGTCTAGCACATAACGCTACCTCTGTAAAGGGAAAATTCAACTCAGAGGAGTGTGGAGAAAGAATATCCATGACACCTAAAGCAAAGTGAATCTGCTCGACTATTTAGTAAGCCAGGAACAACTCACAAAGAAATTGCAGCTTGGATATTCGGCCTTGATAGGCCTGACGCTTTTGCAGCAGAAGCAGGTTATCAGCCAAAAAAGTGCTTCAAGCAGCCATTTCTGACAGACATGAGCTGGAGGGGGAAAGGCAGCAGAAACAGAGAGACCCGTGTAAACCTGCATGATTCTCCAATGAAAGCTGGAGGGAAACAGATCCTAGTCTAGCCTAAGCAATGGGTGAGTGATTAGCAATGCCAGCATGGACTCAGACAGATGGAATGTCATGATAGAAGTGAAGTGGGTCTTGTACAGAGCCAGAATTAACAGGGTAAGACTGAGATGGAAGCAGCTGTGATGGAAGAGGAGTGAGGTATCTGACCCATGGAGGTGGGGAATACTGCCAGTTTTGCCAAATGGGCTCAGCTACAGAGAGGTTGGAGGCTTTTCTGGCCTGGCAGGGATCTGTAAGCCTGTACAGAGGAGTCGCTGCAGCCACTGTCTCAAGGGGTGGTGGAAACACAAGATATAATGGTAACACATAAGCATTTGAAGAGCTAGGCTGCGTTTGCTTTTCCACACAGAAACCACTGCCGAAATTCAGAAAATAGAAAACCCATGAATAAATATGGAAATGACAAATAACTGTCTCTATGTGCATCAATTCTGCATCAGCTCCAACCCAAAGGACAACAACTGACTCCTAGCAGTGGCCCTAGAAATTTAAAATGGAAAAAAAAAACCCCAAACCCCAAATCATAATGCTTCCCGTGTACAAAGACTGATGTCTGCATGAGGAGTTATCCCCAGAGCGATGCAGAGTTTAGCTTGCCTTCTTTGGGTGATGTTGTATGGAAGAACAACCTCCCACTCCCGTGGATGGCGTGATGCTGGGCCAAGGGACAGCATCCAAATCAATCAGTGATATATCTTATAGTGGTATGTCCCTCAGCAACGCCACTTCCATACTCAAAATCTGTTCTTGCAGATCTTTCAGTGATTGACTATTTCTACAGAGCACCTCCCCTACAACTGCAAAAACCTCTGGATTAATCCAAATACTGTTGTACCAGTCTAAATAATGATAGCAGATGTCACTGAAATACTGCTCAGAAACAACTCTCTGCCTCCATGACAACTGGACATTGTTTATAGTCAGAGGAGATTAACAATCTCATTTCATAACAACTGCACTAAAAGCTGTCTCCTCCCTCCTGTTATTTTCTTCATTTAAATACATCAAATATATACTATATCTACCACAATCTAATCATAAATCAAATAATTGAGAAAGAACAAAACTGAAGTCCACATATAGAAGCAAAAATCTCTCTTCTGTAGCGCTATGACTCACAGAACTATGGCAATGTTGAAGACTCCAACAAGTAGGGGGGAAAAAAAATAAACAAAAAAGGAAAGAATAACACAATGTGTTACTGTGTAACAATACTAGCCCACATTTTGTACACTAATGCCAGGAGGTCCCATATTTAAGAAGTGAAAGTGAACTTAGGAAACAGATAGCATTAATCCAAAAACATGGAAACCATACACTTACCTGCAGTTCCTAAGCTAAGTAGTACAGCAACCCAAAACACCCAGAATACAATGAGAATCAGAAAGGTCCAGAGTGGTTGGAACAGGAGGAAAGGAATTCTGCCAATGATTTTACCAACAATTCGAAAGAGCTGTACAGTGAACTGAAGCCTCTTTCTTAGTACAAGTATAAGGGAAAGCAGAACAACCTGTTACAGGAAATAAAAAGACAAATTGTTGGGTTTTTTCCCTTAAAAAAGTAGCAGAGTTGTCAAATGTAGGATCAGGGGGTACAGATTTCACAAAGACGTGACAGCAAGGCATTTTACACAAACTTACTGCGCACTGGAAAAGCTTTCTGAGACACTGCCTATATTCTCAAAGAGCCTGTGGATTAAAATCTGATTTTCTGAAATCATTACTACTATTTCTTTAAAACAAAATAGGATTCATAAAACTGTAATTCACCCAATGGAACCAGTCTGTTTTGCTTTACAGTACAAATGTACATTACACACCACACATTCCCACTTATGCTGTATGTCATAAACATTTAAACTTTCTGCCTACTCAGGTCAGCTTGCCACTGTTCACAATGGTAAGAGGACCAGTCCTTTTCTGCAGAAAGGACAGTAGCACAACCAAACTAATTTGAGAGCTGTGTATGTATGGAAGCAAAGCAGACATAAAATGAAACCTCATTTAAATAAAGTAACCTCATTTAAGTTAAAAAAAACCACGAACAACAAAACCCTGAGTCAAAAACCCCACAATGTCCCCCCTTCTTTGTATATGACAAGGAACCATGAACAGCCATTAAAAGAGAAGTTGGAATCTATAAAATAATAAATGCAACCAATCGCAGTTGCTTCACTAGTTTTCTTGCCTGCTCTAGAAAGAAGCCACCAGCTCTGAAGAGAAGCGTAACCTGCAGCAGTGGATGTTCCCACAGTTCTGCAAATGACAGTCAGTTGCACTGGAACACACATGCATACAAAGGAGCCTTTTCTTACCCCTTTAGTATCAACAGAAGTAAAAAGGTCATAACTTACAGAGGATATGAAAAAAACCTAAATGTGTCAGGTCACCATAAACTGTCAGACTGTTCATATCTGGTGAATTCCAGTCTACAGATCCTACTCTGCTTTAAGAAAACAGAAGAACAATCATTTTGACAAATGTCTCATGAAGTACAAATCGTCTGTACACTCTTATTGAGCAATGACTCCTTTAACATTGCAACATCAGAGTGAAAAAAATCACTTTAAAAGTTGCAAGCCACACTCAGATTTTCTGTTGGAAAACAAGGTCAATGAGAGAAAAGCAGAATTTAACCCCGTAACTTGAGGCCTACGCACTGCTGCCTGTGCTTCACTACCCCTTTCATTGTCTAAAAGAGCTGCCACCCCTTTCTCCTACTGACAGGGTAGGCTGAATCCACAGATCTCATGTTCATATCGAGCCAGTGCCCTTCTGTTCACTCAACATGATTCTCCAGTTAGCTCATGCAGAGAAGAATGGGGATGGAACACAATTCTTGCATTTCTACACTACCAATGCTAACACTGTTTGTACAGCGTTGAAGTGTGGCAGAGCCCTGTGCTGACAAACAAATTTCACAATGAAAATATAAAACTATTTAAATGAGTGTAAGCAGATCTTATAATCGATTCTCATTTTCAAATCTGAAAGGAATGAGGAATTATTTTTACTGTTGCAGAACCACTGTATTCAAGTTTTCAAGTTGCAGCCTCTGCCATTGCTTAGGGTAAAATGCTACTTACGGTAACTATTGTTGAGAAGATAGCATATCCAAGCAGAAATTTTACATTTTCCTTTTCTGTTTCCAATTCAGTGCTGGGATCGTTCCTGTAGTCATAATAGAGCCACCAGAGAACACCTGAGACAACTGAGCAAACAAGAGCAGCATGAAGGCAGGCAGCACTCCCCAGGCTGCAGCACACTGCTGTTGGCAGGCTGATGTCTGCCTGGTCTCCCTCCTGAGTCTCTCCCCCTTCAGCCTAGCCCAAGCTCAGCTCAGGAACACCATTGCGTAGCAGAGAGGCACAGTCTCAATGATCACACAGAAAATTCACATAATGTTAGTTTGAGGTAAAACCACAGCAGAACATTTGGGTTTCTTGCAGTTATTCTAAAGCTCAGACATGTAATTTCACTGAGGAGATACAAAGCTAACTTTCATGGAATGACAAGCTTTAGCTGGACATATTCCTATAGTTCTCCCTTTCTAAAGTAGGCAGTGTAAAACTTCACTAAACTTTATTTGAAACAGTAGCATTTTTGTAACTGCATTCATCTGCCAAGAGAAATGTTGTTTCCAAGCAGCTATAAGAAAATAAAAATCATCATCATCCCAACACTCAGCAGCTGAAACAGCACAGCCAGACCTTGGCACCAAACAGCAAGCAGGGCTCAGCTTGGAAATGGCTGTGGTAAGCTTAAAGTTACAGAGGATGGCCATGGAGAAAAAGGATAGCTGTTTGTTCAGCTGCCTCTCCTTCAGTTCAGTGAGATAATCCATTTAACTAAGCATATGCTAAAAGGTAAATATACTTACATAACAACCCGAATACAACCAGTGCAATCAAAGTATGGACCAGAAGTGTCCGAATGAATCTGAAGGCTAAAACCAGTATAAAAGAGAAAGCTGAAAAATATACAAAGTAAGTTTATGATGAGTGTTACAACCCATTTAACTTAACTCTTACTTACTTTAAAGATCAATTTAAGGTTCTTGCAGAATTTGGGCTTTTATTTTTAAACAGTTGTCTCAAAACCAACAGCATTTAGTAAAGCTGGCAACCTTTTTAAACATTGAAAACACACAGTTACCTATAACTTACTAATAATGAGCTTATAACTGGAATATTTCACCTTATTAGCTTTTAGGAATTATTTTTATTTAGGAATTATTAGCTTTTCAATAATATTTTGTATAAAATTTAAGTTAAAATGTTCATGCTGATGCCATTTTTTTTATCAACAATTTCTTACAGTCCCCTGAAATGAGGTATATGATCATATCAAAGAACACAGAATCTGATATTTCATAGAGCTGTATTTCATCAGCCTATTAAATGCCTCCTCGTAAAACATAATCACTCTTTCTTAAAAACAACTCTGCCCAGTAAAGACGAAAAAGATGACTTTTCAATTAAAAATATAATGTTAATAGAAACATTTGAAACCTCACATTTTAATTTAATATTATTATTCACTTTTTATTTATAACCTTACCTAGTGCAAGGACACTCAGTCCTATCACAGTATCTCTTCCTGCCAATATTCCACTCAGAATTCGGTGAAAAACATCCATTTCATTAACCATACTTATTAAGACAGATGCATATTTGGAATAGCATTCAGGATTTTGTGGAACACATCGATTAAATAATGGAAAAGATTTACTGGAAGGTTAAAAACAAAGACGGTTAAAAATATTAATTACTAGACGAACAGTTTCAAATCCACAGAGATCCACTCCGCCATTCTCTTTCAAGCCCTCTGCAGAACCCTAGAAGCATCCTCAGCACAGTTTTGCAGCCACAGCTGGCCAGTCTGATCTGTAACCTGGCAGGCATCCTCCCCGCCCAGGAGGAGACCTTGCACGTGGAGTCTGACGCAACAGGGCACTGGCAATGGGAGCGGTCTGTTACAAATGGTAGTTCTATGTCTCATCTGCAAGATAAACTCCTAGCAGCATCATGCCTGCATCGCTGTACCAGAACATCTATTCAAGATCAACCTGGGAGAAAAAACGAACTGCTATCTCAATCACCATCAGCATGTAGCTCCTATTCCCATTCTAGTCTGGCTTCACCTGCTCTGCTCCCATGTGTTTATGTAAAACCTAAACTCATGCCAACATAGCTGTAAGCTACGTTGTTAATAGATAATTCTAGACCACAAACACTTTGCATTGTTTTTATGATACTTAAGCATTCTAAAAGCCACATCAAAACAATGTTTGTAAGGTACAATTAACACCACCAAATATTTACATATGAAATTATTTGGCACTCCCAGTCAAGCTTCTTGATTATATTTATTGTCCCACTTCAGCAATGCTGCACTACAACAGTCAAAGACATATTCATACCTAAAAAGTAGAGGTTTCTTCATCAACAGTTAAAAACTTCTCTGACTAGCTTTGCTTCTACTATGAAATATTATTGTGCAAGATGAATAACTTTGCTGAGTTCCTTGCCAAACAGAAAAAAGCCTAGAAAGTCAAATAAGTAAAAAATGCCATATTTTTTCATCAATTTACATGCTCCCCTTTGATCCACTGTATGTAATGGTTTTATGTGTCTCCTGCTCTCTTCTGTTTGCTTTTTTCCTCTATTTTCTCATGTTCAGAGCAGACAACTTAGACGAACAGTTTCAAATCCACAGAGATCCACTCCGCCATTCTCTTTCAATCTCTGCAAACATGGAGATTCCAATTCTTTGCTGTATTTTCATGACACAGTAGAATTTAAAAGAATTGATTTAAGGATTTTGACTTAAAAATGCCAAATGTTAAAGATAGTGCCATCCACAGACCTGTGCTTCAAGCCAGCTGGCTATGGAATGATTCTGATGGAAATTTCTGGGTTCAGGATAATAAGCAAGGCCCAAGACCACAGCTCCTCTTCCTTGGCATTGAGGGAGAGAGCACAAGTCTGTGCAGGAGATACATCGCTCCTCATATGGAGTGCTTTTCTCCTGATTTGGAGAGGAAAAATCTCTAAAGGATAGAGGAATGGAGGGAATGCAATCCTTGCTCATTCTGTGGAGCAGGACACTGGCATGTTCACAGGCACACATGAGAACTCATAAGGATACACGTACAAAAATAAATACACAAAGCAAATCATTCTGTCTATAAAGCATCAAGTCAAACACAAAACATGAGGAAGTAACAATCCTTAAGAAGCTGTTTGGACTCAAGGCTATTGTAAAGTATCCAGTAATTCTTACCTTGGTGGAACTGGCAATGTGGGACACAGCTCAGCTGCCTTTGGACTTAGTGTGTAACTGGAAATGGTCAGGTTGTAAATGCAAAGACAAGAACCTAAGAAGGGGGAAGCGGGGAAGGTAACAATATTAGTTAAAGTTTTAGAGAAAAACACATTATCAATTAAGTTTTTTTTTTACTCTTCTGCTTTGATCCCTTAGCAGGCCATATTCATCCCTGATATTCCAGTGGGAATGTAAATAACAAATTAGTTACTTAGGTAAATCTAAAGCAACCTCTGCGGAATCTTTTGCCTTCTAGACTTAAGTATAATTACCATTTACTGATCTTCCTGGAGGGCAGGCACGCTATTTGTTCCACAGTGCGATACTTCAGCTCTAAACTCTTACTCATTAAGATAACAGAAAAACCTAAAATGACAGAAACTACAATAGAACTAGGCCCCTCATGATTTGTAATAGAATATATCTCTACCCAGAAACTTAACATTTTCTGGGCTCCAGGCTAAATATTACCAGGTACTCTACTAATACTCTGCTCCATTATATAATGCTTCTGGGAAAGAAAGGCTGGGTACATTCAAGCCATTCAAAAAGCAATACTGCCCTCTCCCTCGAGATAAACATGCAAGCAGTTTTACCTTGTAGATAGAATTTCATGCAATTATACTTACATAATATCACAGGTGTTTACAGCTTTCTGTACATACCAAATGATGGCAAACTACCCCAAAATGAAACTAAAACAAATGTTGCCAATTTAAATAACGATTCTTGCCAAACAAAACAAAAAAGAATGGAATTCTGACCACCAATAAAAATAGCCACTAATATTCATATGGTCTGCAGTTTACACATATACTATGGAACAAGGGTTAGGCTACAGGTTATTTCATTTGCATGAATGAACTGGAGCTGCCTCTTTTGCACAATAGCTACTTCTGATATCATATCCATCTTGAAGAGCAGAATAAAATAAAAAAATTTCTAGGTGGAATAGCAAACTTTGGGATATGATGTCTAAAGGGATAAAAACCCTTGTGTATCTCTGGAATTAATAATTCCACCATAGTTTTAATTGAATTTAAAAGAACCAGTTGAACAAGTTTCTCAAATAACATATGAGCTCTGTTCACCTGCTGGCACCCCCACCAAACTACACTAGTTCGTTCTCAGCAGCCAGTTTTCTGCTGCATAATCTCAGCATTGTGCAGGAATTAATCAACAACTTTTGAATTTGCATAAGAGAGCTGTAACATTTCTAGAAACTATGGCTTTGAAATAAAGCAGAAACAAGACATTTTATTTTCTGTTGCCATGGACTGCTCAGGAAATTAATGGTAAGAAATGACTCCCTAGCGTAGCAAACATAAGAATAACAAAGTGAAAGCTGCTCAACTGTTCTACAGATACACTAAGATATTCATATTCCCTGTTGCACACCATTATTCCTTGCAAAACTCTGGAGGTCTTCCAAGGAGTTGAGTTGCTCTTGTGGACAACTAGATACGCACAAGGAAAGTGAACTGATTTTGAGGCTTTGCATTTCCAGGCTGCATGAATTCAGAAAGAACACATACCTAGAAAGAAAAAAAATATCCTCTTTTCAAAAAACAAGCTTTCTGGGTTTTATAGGTTTAAATTCTGAGCCTTCTTTCCATCTTTTTAAAGCACTACAAAGCAAATGGAACTCTTTTTCCACATACATTGGAAAAAAAATGGAGTTTGAAGTCAGAAGTTAAGAAGCAATTCGAGAATATGGTACATTTTTACACTTCATTTTATGTTCTTAAATGGGATCAGAAGCTGCCAAGGTGGGTGCCATTCTACGAGGACTAGTTCATGGGAGTCAACAGAATGACTGGGAACTTCAACATGCAACTTCCTTACGTACAAAGATTTGCCATATAGAATGACTTCTGGTTTGGCCGAAGTCCTATTTAAGATCCTATTTAAGAAGAAGCCAGCATAAAGCATAACAATGTAGTACATTTTCAAGTTGTATCTTAACTTTTTCATTTCACTCACCATTTTGCACCATTCTCACACCTTTTTTTTTTGCCTTTCAGTATAAGCATGTATACATACACATAGGTATATGATTGACAAGTAGAAGATGTAGATCTTATTACGTTCTCAAACATTTGATTTATTCATACATTATCTGATGTACTTACTTTTTATTAGTCATGTCCTGTCCAGAAAGGGGTGCCCCTTTTACAGGAGTGTTCTTCCTACCACATATGTTCCCGAAGCTGTCATATCCAAGCACAAGTCTTTCTGCGGAACCAGCCATCACAGCATAGCCAGTTATAAACATCTGTTAAAATATTTTTTAATGTGAAATCATGCTACAATAGCTTTTCCTTCCCATTCCACAAATACTCCTTCTAACCCATGCATTTTTTTCGTGTGGATGCAAACAGTTAAATCTAAAATTCACCCCTCTGCACAAGGCCGGAGCAAGTCATATGGGCCAGTTTAGCCCTATTGCCTCCTTAGACCTTTCCTTTGTCTACTGTTGAAAGTATATAAATTAAGCAGAGTATCACAGGCGAAGAAATATAGGGGTCCTGATTAAAATAATAGGAAAGCCATAGTAAGGTCCTAAACACTGCCTCTACCGAAGCTTGTGTGTGTCACTAGGCAAGGTCACTCAAACGGTAATTTTTCACATGAAGCTCACTGCTTCTCGTTTTTCAGGGTGCCCTTCAAGACACACCTTGGCAATATAGCTGCTGAAATGTTGAGCCCTTGCACCTGCTAGCGAATTTAATCAGAGGTATATTTTAAACACATAAAACATAATTCAAATGCAGGTTACCTGAAATTTCAGGAAGATGCATTCTTTAACACACGTGAAAAACCTGAAGAAAGCCACACTGGGGACTTAGGTGACACTGCACTGATCTTTTAGATGCTCTGCTCTCGCATCAAAGCCCCAGCAGATCAGCTCCCTGTAAACCCCAGGGGCAGCTAAGCGCCTCTGCTGGCCAGTAGCAGCAACCCTTAGGCAATATAAGACACCTTGCCTAGGAATGCAGCTTAAAACCAGCTCAGGTACCCCATGAGGGCCAAAATGCCCCTTGAAAAGAACCTTTCCAAGTGCCAAGAAGCAGTAATTCTTCTTCTGGGAAGCACAACTTTACCCAAAAGCTTATTTACAGCACTCCAGCTATTGAAGAACTCAGTGATTTAGTCATCTCCCCTGTCCCATGGGGTGTAAACCACATTTCACACACACCAAGGACAAGACACTAAGCTCTATGGCTACATGCCAACTGCTGGCAGCAGCAAGTCTTCCCACGTTAACCACGTTAACCACTACTACTTTGCATGGAGGAGTTGTGCTGGAGACAGATTGCACGTATCAGATCCAGCACAACTGCTTTCTTTAAAGGTTTAGAGCCTTTATTTGTTACTCTACTTCTAACACTTGTGACTAAAGATGGGATCTGGGCAAAAACTGAGTCTCATTCACAAACACGTGAGAACGTGCTTCCTTAGTCCCCAGTAGTCTCATTTTCATTTATATGTTTGCAGTCTAACTAGTTAAATAATATTTTTTTTTAAATTATTACTGCATGTTAATGCCATCTCAATATGGAGATCTTTGTAGAGACTCCACAATTAAAGCTGACATACTACTTGTGGATGTGATATTTGTTATAATAACAAAATATTTTCAGATCCGGTTTATTTACATAGCAAATATTTGTTAATAATTAAATTGTTCTCAGAGGAAAAAGGAGAAATGAACTGGCATTGTAACTCAACCTGAAATACACTTTCAGAAAAATTCTGGCATTCCTTCTAAAGATGGACGTTACAGGTCCATTGCCATCAGTATGGCAAATACTGTGTACCTGTGATTTTTTTTTTTTTTTAAATGCCGCATGCTGGATACAAGCCATAAATATTGTTATGTAATAGATGGCTGTCTGACTGCTGGAGGGGTGTGTCTATACATGTCAGTGCTATGCATTTCCACAGAGTTATTAATACGGTTTCAATTTTTTCCACTATGTGAACAAACCAGTGTCACCAAAAATTTTTTAATCTTTTAAAAATAAGGTCAAACAAAAGAAGACAAATACATGTATGCACTTAGCTATTTCACAGAAACCGAGCAATAAAAACAGTGAGAGAAAACAAATAAAAATCCTAAATCCTCACCATTTGACAGGTTTACTTTTTGTCATTCCCTGCACTGATCAAAGCACTAAGTACAAGGCAGCATGTATAAAAACCTATCCTGTTCATATTCAAAATGTGCATGGATTCTTCTGTATTAGGTTCCATTAAAAGAGTTATTAGGAATTGAATTGAAAACTGATTAATAGCGTACTCACAAAAATCCTGAGTAGCCTCAGACATATGATGAAAAAAAAATTCATGCTTAAAGACAAAGCCTGTTCCCAAAAGCTCACAGGACAGATAGTGACTTGGTATAATGTCAGACAGACATGTTGCAAGACAACAAGACTACAATGAATGAGGTAAGTAGAAACAAGAGCCCAGTCAGAGCCTGGACCAATTTACAAAAAAGTGAATTCTAAATAACCCAGCCCTGTGTATACATGGCATCTAAAGTATATGGGCAGAACTTAAAAGTCTGTGTAACAGACACTGCAGTAAAGCACTGCACTGTCACAAAGGTCAGTTCTGTCCCAGTGCAATCCTGGGACCCTAACACCTGTGCCCATGATAATTTCAGTTTAGATTTAGTACATACCACTATGCAGAACCCCACTAACTTTGGATCTGATTTTTCTTTCAGAAAAAAGCATGCTTACCAAACCAGCCCAGAAAAGAAAGAAGACAAGCAACCAGAGAGTGTCTGTGCACTTTCTGTAAATGACTGGTCTCCATTCCCGCAGTTCAGAAACACTATCTCCAGAATCCTAAAACAAAGCAAAGAAAGAAAAGAAAAAAACCAAACTTCCTGTGAAATTAGAATCAAGTTTCAAACGTCTGAGATTTCTGAAAGAGCATAACCTTGCACTTAAAATGCCGAACACCCGGTAGCTCTCTGCCCGCAACAGCTGCGCAGCTCGTCCATGGCGAGGTGCGGCCACCGC
>NW_009196609.1:0-36423 GCF_000690835.1 Fulmarus glacialis | reverse complement strand
CCGCACTCCTGCCTGGAGGATGCAGGCACCTTGGAAAGCCTCACTATTACTGCTGCTTAGTCAGAATTGCTTCAAGTTTAAAATTGAGAAAACATTCATGTGTGGGTCTATCTAAAGTTAGTGCATTAGCTTTTACACCTAGCCACGCTTAGGGATCCAGGGAGCCAGTCCATGAGGGTCACACTTGTTCCTCTAGCGTCTGGCACCCTGCGCCTGCGCTGGCTGGCAGCCAGTCCCACTGGCAGGTGAGCCAGGATCTCCCCAAAGCACTGACGGCAAACCCCCCCAGCAGCGTCCGGGGGAAGCAGGAGCGTTACTGCCTGCAATTGCTTGCCATAACCAACATTCATGGACGCTGACCCCATCGGGTTCCAGAGAAGGACATTTATTCTTCTGGCAGACACGCCGTGATTCCATGGTTAAAATGAGTACAGCACAGGGCAGGGATTTGCTAAATCCCTGAGTAAGCTCGCACGGTCCTAACAAGGGCTGTGTCAACAGGGCTGGCTGCTCCCAGGGGCGGGGCGGCTAGCCTCAGGCTTTGTCCTGCAGCTGCTGGGTTTAGACACAGCCTTGCAAGCTGCAAGCGGAGACCCTTCTTGCTGCCAGCAAGTTCTCTACGGTCTTTTTATGTTGTTGTTGTTTAAATTGCAGCATCTAAGTATTTGTACTGAGAAACCTCTGAACTGACACTAAGAGCACATGGTGTCATGTTAACATGTATAAATTAAAATATTAAATCCACACAAAATGCAGCTTAACATAAAAAAATAAATATATAAATTAAATGCAAAATAAACCATTTCCCTAGAAACTCCATTTTAGTCCTGGGAGCAGGTTTCTAAGCAGCATTTTCTTCATGTCAGCTGCCAGAAAACTAGCACTGAGACTGAAGTGTCCCAGGCAAGCACAACACAGGGTCCTAGGATGCTTATTATGGAGTCAGACCTCGGCTCAGGGCCAAGCACAGAGGGTGCCACAGCAAATGGAAATACCTTTGAGTTGTATGTCAAGCCTTACAGCATTGCTTTCTATCTCATCTCTCCTTCCCCAGAGCACACCCTACTGCCACTCTCTTTGTCTTACGGAAAGATAAAAGCCACCTTTGTGAGAAGACCCTCTTGCAACGCTGTCAGATGTGGCAAAGGCTCCCTGGTGCTGCAGGCTCAGTGCACCTGAGCACTAACACTCCTGGAGCTGCTCTCCCTGCAGGGGCTGGGAGCCCCACGGCTGGAAAGGGTTTGCATGCCAAGGAGGTTCAATAGCAATGATGCACTCATGGCATACAACCACACTTCTGCCAGGAGAGGCAGAAGGGACAGAGAGAGCAAGGACATACGCCCACAATAGGTGTGCTAGCAATGGGCTGCGACCTGCAAGTTGTGCACAGCACAGTTTTGACAGCACCTCATCTATGCTGGCAACAAGAGTCTGCATGTCCCTACCATGGGTGTGGAGGAACTAAGAGCAACTACACTTACTAAACTACTTTCCCGAGTGTTTTTGAAAGGGGGTTCTCTTTCCTCACACCACAGGTTCTATTCCCCGCATCCTGGACGCTTAGGGGGACAACAAAAAGCTTGAACACAGCTAAGAGGTTTGGACCACCAGCATACAGGCAGCGAGGAAACTGCTGCTGCTTGCAGAGCTGGCACACATCAGCTACACCGGCCAGACGCTAGCCCCTCTCAGTATGGCATGCAGGTTCTTCAGCCGCCTCACCACAATCCTCAAGAAAGCCTTTGGTTTACAAGGACAGGGAGGTTTCTCGTACATAGGCCAACAGCGGCCAGGGTTGTTTCAGCCCTTCTGCTTTGGAGGGGGCTGTAGTTGTGCGTTTGGATACTCTTTTTGTGTGACTGTTCAGGCAACAGCCCCTCTGTGCCTCCTACTGTCACACTGCTGATGTGCGGGAGTAAGTTGGCCACTCTGTGTGTGCAAAGCTCAAGTTAGCAGGTTAGGAATGTGCTCTTTGTAGCAAAGAGCAACAGGCTGAACCCTCCCCTCCCACCGCCGCCCCCAAACAAACATGTCCTTCATTCCAGCTCCTTGAGCATAGTGAGCAGGTGTTGCAGGATGCCACAACCAAATACTTGGGACAGAAACCTGCAGAGCTGGCAAACGGTGGTCCTGCCTAGCTGGAGTACAGGTCCCCTTGCTCAGAACACCACCTGTATGTTCAGGATGGGAGATGGAAGAATGACCTTCACTGTCATGTTACAGTTGGAGGGTTTCGCCTTCCCTCATCTCCTAGGTGCATTTTCTTTGCAAATTAGTTTTCTTCTCTGCCCCCCCTACCCCCCATGCACTGTCTACATGCAGCAGCAGCACTTCAGCCCTCACCAGAAAGACGAGGTTCATGGTGCTACCAGTTAAATGGCAAGGCAGCCAGGAAGAGACTAGAACAAGCTCTCACAGCAGCAAGGCAGCCAAGATAGTCTACAGAAACTGTACAGGCAGCAGAATAAAGCAGGGAAAGTGAAAGTGCCCCTGGCCTGCAACTGCTCTTGCATGAACTCTTAGCTCAGTCCAGCATATTACAGAGCCCTGCACTTCTTTCTCATGGCATCCAGTGCTGAGCTAGATGGATACCCGATTGCCTGACAAATGGGAACCATGTAGAGGACTAAACCAGAGAAGAACTGGACTGTGATTAGATGGTGTCTCTGATGTTGCATCGGTGATTGGAGAGTCAATGGATGAACGCAAAGTGTGGGAGATTTAGAATTCGATCTTACAGGCTGGAAAAGATTCATCCTGCATCACAACAGTGCTGCTGCTTGCCAGTACCATGATGTTTAGCTCCTGCTGTTTCTCATGGGTCTGTTGGTACCATTCTCGTGTCACTTCAGTATCGTGTGTTGGGATCAATGTCACCTGGGAAAAGAAAACAGCAGGGATGATTGTCTGAGAACAACTGCAGTGACTAACAATGCCCATAGGAGCTGAGGCTAAAATTTCCCATTAATTTTGGAACACTGTACCCTTGGTACTGCTTGTTCTATTTAATGTCTTTCAGATGTCAGGTTCTCTAAGGCAGAGCTGATGCTTTATTTTGTGCAGTACCAGCACAATGGCGCTCTGAGCTGGCTGCAAACTGGCAGTACTAACACCATGATGATGAAAATGGCTGCAGTGCAGGGGAGAGCATCTCTCTGTGGAGCTCCAGAAACAGCCTTAGACAGATCCCTCAATGTGAAAAGGAACAATGCTGAGAGTGTCACTATTAATGGTCTGATATTAGACTTTATGTGCCTATTGACCCAATGTGCAACTCAGGGACCTTGAAATCTGAGGCTGCTTCATCTGAAAGAACATACACGCTTTTTTGTACCTGTCTTCAGAAACAGTGCCCACCCAGGATGTCCTGCAAACCTGACGAAGCAAGAACTATGTGTAAGAACACTCTGGTTTAAAAGCACTGATAAAAAGCTGCTATCAGAAAGATCTTCAGCAAACAAGGCTAGCAACAAATGCCACTGGGTGTGGGACACAGTAATGAAAATTCAGACTGTGATGGTGCTTGTTTTTGCTTGAGGATAGGTTCGTCCTGCAGCAGATAAGGAGGAATGTATGATCTCTAAATGCTTCCTCCCCTCAGAAGGATGTGGAAAGGAGGACATATCTGCTTCCATTCACACCATTTTGCGGGTGTCCTCCTCCTCCTCCTCCTCATGGGTACAAACAGTTACTCTTCTAAGATGGCAGAGCAGGACATGCCCAGTACCATTTGCTTCCTCTTAGTGTACTCTCTGGGCGTGTTTGTGACACACACCTTCTCCCCAGCACTTGTGACACGAGGAGCATCAGACACACTCCTTGGCATTTCCATGACCTACCTGCAGGTTCTCCCCCCACTGAGACTTCCCTTCCAGGAGCGCATCCAACACTGCTCGGCTTGGTTCTCCATTGGCTGCGTCATTCCCACTCACAACATAGTATGATGCTCGAACCCGCTTGAAGAACTCTGGATCTGTGTTCTTTCCACTGCAATGGTTGGGGATGTATGCCAAGTCCACATAGACGGGTGGACCCATAGGCACAGGCAAACTGCTCTTAGGACTATTGGAAGCTTTGGAAAAAAGAAAACAGAGATTAACAAAACCCTTCTGGAAAGGACAAACACTCAAATTAACACTGAAGGACTTGAATTCCAGCTGCAGCAACAAAAATTTATCCAGGTTCTGCTGCTCAGAGGTGACCTGGGTGCAATGCTGGGCCAGTGCTAGGAAAGGGAGTTCTGCTGTTCTTTGGGGAGGGACTGGAAGGCTTTAGGCTCAGAAGCCCTTCCTGGGGAAGGAATAAAAAATCTCCATTATTAGCTTTTGCAGAGTTGTCGTCCCAATCAATATTTAGTCCTAATTTTTGTGATTTAGAAACCTACATTTGCTAAAGAAACCTGTTCTGATGGCCTCTATATGCTATCCTAGGGTATTAACAGTAGTCTTTCTGGAACCTCCATGCTGGCTTTCTGCCATTCCTGTGAATCGCTGCTATTCCAAGGGCTCTGCTGCTCTTTCCTAGCAACCTTTTGTACCTCTTTTCTTCATTTGCTGTTGCTTACATTTACAAGATGAGAGATGGTCAAACAAGAGTTGTTATACTCAGCAATATATATACATATATATACACACACAACCCATAGAAAGACTGTCCCTTCTCTCCCTCCTGCTCTCTGTGGAATCACAGAGGCCTCTGTCCTCTTTTTCCTTCCATACACTATCTCTGTGTAGTCTCTTCTGTGAGCAAAAAGCCACTAACTACTAGCATGGACAACTCGTTGTGGTGCCTAGCTGCTACACAAACAAAAAATCCCTACCTGTCTCAGCCAGCCTTACGGATGTCTAGTCCTCATCCCAAGTTTGATTTGGGCAACTCACAGCACTGCTCCATGCACCACCTCTACATCCTGTATCTTTGTCTCAACCCTCCCTTCAGACTCGCATATCCAGGCACTGCATCTTGCCAGTTCTTCCTGTGCAGCGCCGCTAAGACATGACCATTCTGTACAGACACTCTGCTAATACCCTGGTGCAGGCTCTCTCTTGACTGCACCCTAATTGCTTGTCAGCTGAACGTCAGCTGGCTCAGCCCCTGTTCAGTCCACATTCCTTTGCAGAACCCTCCCTGGCCCGGCACTGTGACCACCTCGCTGCTCCGTCTGCTGCTTTCCTCTCGCTCCCCACTACATTGAGCAGCCCCTTCATCAACCGCTTGGCCTGTCCCTGCTGCCAGTGACAGCCGTTTGCCCCACCTCAGCTGTATTTGCAACACACCCACGCAGAGAAAGAGGGGCTCTCTCCCCGTCAGCTGCTCTCACGCAAGAGGAGCTCCCTGTAGCGCCCCTGCAAACCTTCCCTCACTTCTCCTACACCCGCTCTTTGCCACAGTCTGCCACGGGCGTCTGCTGGGACCACAGCACATCAGCTGTGTTTCAGTTTCTCCATTCGCCCTGGCACTACCCACCTGCTGGCTCTTGTCTACCCTCCACATCAATGATTTGGAGCAAAAAACTAGTATTTGCTCTGTGTCTGTAAAGTGCCTGGCACTATGGGGTCTCAGCACAGACATGGCGATGATGCAATACTGTATCACCTAATATTGAGATCCTCTGGTAGGATACCAGTAGAGGACTGGTCTCTGTGTGAACACTTAGCAAGAGGCCATGGGCTGTACACACACTTGAGGCTGAGTCCCTCTTTCACATCTTTAATTAGGAAAAAGAGAAGACCTTTGTTTCCAACAGTCAGACTGCCTGTTCAGTGCCCTGTGTGTGGTACTCAGATCTGGGAGCTGTTCCCATCCCATCTCTGCTTAACGTTTCACAGGAAAGGACGTATCTGACCATGGCGATGTCCTGTTACTCTAAGTGACAGCTTTATCTCAGTCCGGTGCAATGCACTTACCCCACTCACAGGCTGAGAGGTTGCCACCTCTTTTTAAAACACACACGTATTTTGTCTTTCAATTGCTGGCATTTCTTTGACAGCACCCACCTCATACCTATTGCCCCTCCACAGATGTAGCCCCTGGGTGGAACTAAATCTTGCCCTATAAAGTTCTGAATTGGGTCTCACAGGTCTGTCTCTCTTCAGAGGTGGCTGCATTCGGCTCTACAGAGGTTGAGAGTTTTCCTCAAGGCTTTGATCTTTTTAAGTGATTTGTGTGACAACTTCTCTACCTTATCACTGCTTGTAACTTTTCATGCCTGACTGGGAAGTCCTATTCTCTGTTCTGCTACATTTAACCCAGTGCTTTTTTCCTGTGTTGGACCTAAAGAGAAAATGCATGCTTAAGGAAGAATTTCTTACCGGGGTTTGTTTTGATGCCATTAACAAGGCTCTTGCCAGGGTTGCTGTGACTACTCCGGGATAACTCATCCTCTGTGTGAGGAGGCTGCACCAGCGCACTACGTGGTTTGGGCTTCTCTCCTCCATCTCTTTCTTTTTTGGCAGTGCCAGATTTTGGAGATTTGTCCGATGGCTGTTTCACAGGAGTGGGTGATCGTTTCCCTTTCACATCTAATTTCCGGACAGGCGAGGAAGATTTGGGTTTGCTCAAAGGCTTCCTCACACCTTTGTTCTTTTCTTTTATGTCTTTCTTGGAAATTTTATCAGTTCTGCTCATGCTTTGTTCATTTACCAACATATCAGGGTCTACCATGCAAACGTCAGGGTGAGGAGGATGAGGATGGGGATCTACCATTGGAACAGGCTGAGGATCATGGCTGGACCTAGAACTGGCATGATGAGCATTCCCAACAGCTTTGTCCACTGGGAGGAAATCAGCATCTTCATCTGAGTCCATGTTGGCATCTGCTGTGATGGACGGACATTCCTCTGTCTCAGGCGGGACATCTGAGTCTGACTCGGAAGTTCCAGAATCACTCACTGATGTTGGAGGGGTTTCCTCCACTGTGGCACTTTGCATGGGGCTACTACCAGTGTGGGGCGGTCTTCCTTGCACTGAAGGATGACCGTCCTCCTGTGAGAGGTCACTATCTTCAGAGAGCTCATGAGGGCTCGGGTTGATGAATGAGGGAGAGAGCTCTCCCTTCCTGTGCTTGTATTCACATGAGGAAAATTTCTTTCCACAATCAAAACTGCCTCCTAAATGTGGCTCCATCTCATGGGAAGCATCTCCATGGTCCTCTGTTCTTCCACCCCTCTGCACATCTGGGAAAAAGGGCTGGAATCTGTGTTCAGGGGACATCAGAGAGGAAGGACGGCTCTGCCTCTCTGTGTCCTCTTTGCCTGCGCATGGAGAAAAACTGCTGTCAGAATCAGGACATGTTTTTTCATCTTTTGCCTCTGCTGCATGGTATGTACTTTGGAAAGCTTGCAGACTGGTGCTCACCTCTGTTGGACCATTGGCTGTGGTTTCATCTTCATGCTGATGATGAGGAAATGATGTCAACACATCAGGGAGAGATGTCAGTGACATCAGCTGTTCTGCAAATGGTGCCTTCTGCTCTGAACTGCTTACACAGGGTTGCTGTTGTTTCTCTGCAGAGAATGATGTGGACTGTGAACTCTGGCACTCCTTTCTGCATGGCAAAATGCTGTCACCCGTGCCACTTGTGAATGGAGAACCATGTTCTTCAGCAAACACAAAGTCTTTGGTTTCAGCTGTACGTGTTTTCACAGCGTTATCTGGAATCTGTGGAGACACATCCCAAAGACTCCTGGTACCTGGTTCCGCTCCTGCACCCGTATATGTGGAAAGCATATGGGAGTAGAAACTTTCTGCTGTAGTTGATATCACAGGAGTGGTAGCTTCAGATGAAGGTTCCTCTGACAGGCTGGAAGAGTCATCTTTCAGCTGCTGTTGGGGCACAGACTCTCTTTCCACAGCTTTGGAGAACAACTTATCTTCTTCATACGGACTCAGTGGTGAGAATTTACTAAAAGATGAGTTAAGGCTGCTGATTTTCTCAGAGACCTCCAAGTACTCATCCTTCTTCCCCTGGTCTGAGGGCAAAGCACAAGGAACCTTTAAAGGAAGAGAGAGATCCCCTAAATGGCTTGCTGAGGTTTGCTCATGTCTGAACATACTGGATGTTTCCCTCTTTCCCAGCAGGGAGCATTCAAATCCAGAAGAGCTATCCATCACTCTTCCCTCTACTGTTGGGCCCTTTTTGTATGCCTCTTTCTGTTTTCCAGAAGCAGATTTCAAGTATATGGCTTGCTCTTGGCACTCTGAGACCGCTGCTGCACTTGGATAATCTGTTACACAGAAATGTGATTGCTTTGTTGCTTTTTCAGCAACCTCTCTCTTTTGTGAATCTTGTCTTAAATGGCACATTTCTGAAGCCTGCTCATCTCTGCTTATGTCTGGCAGGTCACTGTAACCAGCAACATATGTCCCCACAACAGTGGCTGATGCAGTTTTCCTACTTCCATATTCCTCTTTCCACCCTGGATCGGAGGGTGAAGAGGCAGTGGAACTGGGTGAAATGGACTCCTGACGCTTGCTTTGCAGAAGGGATTCCGACATGTGAAACTTGTCCATTGCTGAGATGTGTGCATAGACTGTGCCTGCAGCTTCAACAGGGCTGTGCAGTTTAGACTCCTTTTCAGATTTCTCCTTAGCCCCTTTTTCTAACTCGGAGTCACTCATGCTTTCTTCCCCTCGACCTGCTTTCTCACAGTATGTATCTTTGCGATTTGGGCTTTCAGATTTCAGCGACAGAGATGTCTGCTCCCGGCTAGACAAAATAATGTTCTCATCTGGACAAGCAGCATCAATATAGGCAGCTGATTTTTCTTGATAAAATGTGTCAGTCATGTCTGTGGGAGAGGCAAATGCTGTGCTTGCGGATGGTGGGTGCAGTTCAGAGTCCAGTTCTTCTGGCAAAGCCGAAGACACCTTCAGTTTTTCCTGTCCTTCAGATATCCTAGGTTTATCCATTTCAGACAAGGGCAAGTATCTTTCATGGGTGTCTGTGTAGTCAAAGGCTGAATCTGCTTTATCTTTAGGGGATGCTGGAGATGACAACTCCTTCTCAGCAGAGGTATAAAGGCAGGACTCTTCTTCCTTTGCAGAGATGTGAAAACCTTGACCTTTTTGAGAGATCAGTGCTGTTGCTGACACCTTGTCAGTGTTTCCTAGGCTCTCTGCACCCTTGGGTGTGAAGGGGGAGGGTCCAACTCCAGACACAATTATCTTCTCATAGATGTCAGCATACTTGAAACTCCTTTCATCAGGGTAGGGAGTTGGTTCTCTTTCTTCTTGCTCTTGTCTTGTAGAACTGTCATCACCTCTGGGTCTGCAGACCCCTTCCTCATAGGAATAAGGCTCAGGGGAGCTCCTAGAATAGGTCTCTGGAGGATATGCCACTTGGCTGGCAGAACCCACAGCCTCAGCATGGCCCGTGGCAGCACTGCTTTTTTGACAAGGGCCTTGTCCGAGAGGGGAGTGTGTATGCTGCCCTGACACTGCAGCACCTTCTCCTGGGGACGCTGCTATATATTCATACTCCGCTGGTCTTGTAGATTGCAACAGAGTAGATGCTGCTGCCATCTGCTCTCTTCTTCCTGAAAAGTCATAAAGACCCTCAGTGGATTTGCAGTCGTCCTCTTGCTTTCTATCTGACTTGTATTTACAGTCTATTTCCTGATACAAATCACTGATGTCTGATTTCTTCTCTGTGTCCTTCGATGGGACTTCCTCCCATAAAGGTGGCTTGCACTGATCTAACTTGTAAGGCCTTTCTGTTTCTGGTGTTGTGTCAATCTCCTTTTCCAGAGTGGTAGCCGTTACAGACAGGGGAGATGTCGTTAGTGCTTGGTCTAGTGACTTTGCATAGATATCTAAGACAGCTTTCTCCTCATCATCTAAGTAGGAGTAATCTTGTTTAGATGTCAACAACAATTCTTGCCTTTCTTTGTTTCCAGTTAATGCTTTGGCCTGATTTTCCTCACCAGAGACATATCGAGAAGTCAGAGGAGACCTTTCCATTTGTGTTTTTAGCAGGAACTACTTCCACTTTCTTTGTTTCTGATGTAGGTTTGGCATTCTTCTGTGTGTCGTCTTTGTAATCACACGATTCCATCTTTAAACATTCTGCTTCTGCTTGCAGTAGCACAGGTTTGTCTTCAGCATGATGGAGATCCTCACCCTCCTCACTGGGTAACTGCCCTCCTCTGCCAGTCTCTTTTCCTTCCTGAAGATACCCATATGCAGAGCCCCATGCTTCAGTTTCTGCTTTTCTGCCAGGCACTGCAGGAGACAGGATCTCCTCCTCTCCCATTTTAGGAAGGGATTTTGTTTCATATTCTGGTACCTCGTCCAAGAATGTGCTCTCTCGCTCTTTATCGTATCTCTGCCGCCTTCCCTGAACAGGGATCTCCTCCACCTCTTCTGGAAACCACACTTTCTTCTCATAACTTAAATCTTTCATGTAAAAGTCTTCCATTTCTGGAGATTTTTCTTCTTGAGCTTCCTTGAACCTGCAAGATTTTACACCTTCAGCAGAAATGTGTGAAGATGTTTTATCCTCAGTTGGGCTAGATTCTGTAGAATGTAAGCCCTTTGCATCTGGAGATACTTCTGGAGAGTCCAAGCCTGCAGTTCTTCCCCTAAATGGATCCTTTTCTGCTGCAGAAAATAAACTGCTGTCATCTGGAGACATTTCTTCAGTTGAAGTATCTCTGGGTGACGTGTCTTTAACGGAGCTACTTTCTGGGCAAGGAAAAGATTTTGACACTTCTTTCGTGAGTTCTTTGGCAGAAATTTTCAGTGATTTTTCAAATGTAGCTGGGCTCTGCTCTGTGAAATCCATGGATTTCACAGCTTCTGAAGGGAATTTGTCAATAAAGTCAGACATAGTTTTTTCTTTTGCAGGTATCTCTTCTGTGAAACTAAGAGATGTGATGTCTTCCGGAGAAATTCCTTTAACAAAAAGGTCTGAAGAGATTTCCTTGCTGGGACTCTCGGTGAGAGAAATGGATTTGGTTTCTTCTGGAGAGATGTCTTTAATGGAAACATGAGAAGATTTTTCTTCTTCGAAGGTGTCTCCTGTGAAATACAGCAGTTTTCCTTCTTCAGTAGTCACTCCCTTAACAGAAATATCTGAGGATTTTTCCTTACCAATACTTTCTTCTGTAAAAGAAAGTGATTTGGTGTCATCAGGTGAAAATTGTGAAGATTTGTCACTTTCAGATTTGCTTTGGCTTGTGAACTGTGGAGGATCCACGTTTCCTAGAGATGTTTCTGTGGTAGAGAATGGCTCAAAGGACAAGTGTTTTGAAAATCCCATTAAACTTTCTGTCATGGTTTTAGTTCCTTGCTCTTTTTCTGGCTCCAGAAACACATCTGTGCTGGGATGAGGCAGCATGGGACGCTCCTCCTCCTCCCCGATCACCACTGTGTCCTGCTTGTGGTAGGAGAGCCAGGGCAGCTCCTCCTTCCCCACCGGTTCTTCCTGCACGTCCTCTCCAGGGGACACTGGAATGTCACTGCCCAAGTCCAGCTTGTGCTGTACAGGTCCAGGTACTTCTTTTCCATGTCTGTATTTAGCTGCAGATACCTCGTCTTCCCTGAGAGGTTCACCCTTGGCTCCCTTCACCACAACAGAAGTTTGGCCTTCCAATTTCTTGGCAGCAGCATCTGTTTGTTTTTCAAATAGATCTGAATCTACTGTTTCTAGTTTTTCCTCCACTGGAGACTGGTGGAATGGTGTGTGTCCTGCACTAGTGGGGCCAGATGGGGTGGGAGAGGCCATTTTGACTGTGCTATCGTCAGGACTCATGCATCTTTCTTCAGCCTCTAGAGAGTCAACCTGGGAAAAGGGTGTTTCTTCAGTGGATAATGGCAGACCAGAAGTTTGCATCACTTCCGTGGGAACACTGATTAACACATTATCAGGACATCCTTGATGAGCAAACATGGGGGCATTGTAATGCCCTCTGAGTTTCTCAGGCATTTCAATATTTGGAGTTCCATCTTCTTCTTCCTCTTCATCTTCTGCCTCTTCATGAAGATCCTTTTTTTGAGCTTCCAGTTTTCTCTCTCCTTCTGCTAACGCATGGAAATCTTCAGGGGGTGGAGATTTAAAACATTTGTCTTCCTCCAAGGATGATGTGGGAGAGATTGTGCCAGCCGAGGGAACATAGTCAAGACCTTGGGTTGCTTCGGTCCGAGAGGAGGGCATGCTGTTTACTGTGTCTAGAAGTAAAGAGCTTTTCCCAGTCTCTTCTGTTTGTGGTGCTGTTATAGATGCAACAGATTGATCTTCTGCTACTGAAGTTGCAAAAGATGAAAGCTTATCACATTCTGTAATGGAGGTAGCAGAGGATATGTGTTCCTCCTCAGCTAGAGGTGCTGCCACAATGTTTGTAGGATATGCCAGGATTTCAGACTCCTGGCCAGCATAGCCCTTGGCTGAAAGGTCAGCAGTAGGCATGGCCTGTATTCCATGTATTGCTTCAAAAGAGCCTGGGTGGTCAGGAACAGAAATGTCATAGGCATTGACATCATACTTCAAGTGTGGGATCCTCTCTTCCTGTTCATCATGTATTTCTTCATCAGAAATGGTCTGCTCTGTTTCTGAGTAGCCTGGGATAGTTTCATCTTGGATATATGAAACATGTTCTGCTGTTGCTCCTGGTGGGACTGGCAGACTGCTCAGATATGACTCTTCCTTTGTTACGTCCTTTCCAAGTAACTTGTTCTTATCACTCATGTCTTTTTCCTTTTCTGTAGTGGCAAATATTTTGTCCTCCCTCTCATCCTGATGCAGCTCATAGAAGGCTCTATTCTTTTCCACCTTCTCCTCTGCTTTCATGTGCTGTTCTTCCTTTTCTTCCAGTTCTGCCTTTTCTATCACATCTTCTCTCTTTCCTTTCTCACCCTCTTCCTGTGCCTCTGTCCCCTCAATATACTTTTCACAAATCTTTGCTTCTGCTTCCCTCTGTTTTCTGTCCAAAGAGATTTTCTCCTCTTCCTCCTTTTCTTCCTCTCTGAACCCTGATGACTGAACACCCTTTGCTAAGAGGTCTATTTGAGATGGTACCTGTTCTTTGTCTGGAAACAGCTGAACTTCCTTGTCCTGCTCAGCTTTTCCCTCCCAGTATCTCATGTCACGGTTTTCATCTATTGTTCTTCTTTCATCCTCTATTTTTTCAGCATGACCTGCTCTCAGTTCTAGCTGATGGACTGTCTTTTCCTCTTCTGGTGATTCTTTTTCCATATCAGTAGCAGTTGTTCCCTGATCAGGAATGTTTGGTTTCAAAATCAGATCCACTTCAAGGCAACCCTGAGCAATCATGTCAGCAGAGTCTTTTATCTCTGTTTCAGGTACTCTCATAATCTTATCACTAACCTCAATATCAGACATTTCTTGAGTTAGCTGCAAGGCCCCTTTCTCCTCGTGCTTCAATTCCTCAAAGTCCTTTGTAAGATCTTCTGGTGAAGACAAGACTAACCTCTGTTCAGCTATGGAAGTCTCTCCTGGCTCCACGTGTACAGGTGCCTTCTCCATTGGTGATGTCTTCAGGTCAGCGGGTACTTCCTTTTCAGGTTTGACTTTGATCTTCTCAGTTTTGAGTCTGCCTGGAACTTTTGCCTTGTATAATGTTTTTCTTACTTCTGGGGTAAATGGTTTTAAGTCTGGTTTAGAAATTTTTTTGGGCTCTGGTTTGGTTTCTTTCTTTTTATCATCTTTCTTTGAATCTTTTTTTTCCTCTTTCTTTCCATCATCTTTTTTTAAGTCCTTTTTCTCCTTCTTAATCTCTTTCTTTTCTTTGTCTTTCTTCTCCTCCAGTTTCGATACTTTCTCTTTGAGATGCTTTTTTCCAACCTTGTCTTTTGCCAATTTTCTTTTCTCAGCCTTGAGAGCATCACTTGTCTCTGTCTTTATCTTTTCATGTTTAACAGGTTTCTCAGGAATTTTCTCCGAGTGTTCTTTAACCTTTTTCTCAATTTTAGCATCCTTTATGATGTCTGGTTTTACCTCCTTAATCCCCTCCTCAACTGCCTCTTCTTTCTTAGTTTGCTTTGTCGCAGGTGGCTTAGGGGAAGATTTAAGACTCTCTTTACTGTCAGTTCTTTGTTTAATTTTGGTCTGCTTCAGCACAGGTGGAGGTATTCCAGAAGTGATATCTTTCTGAGTAGCCACTGGGTACCTCAGAAAATCCAGGTGCTTGAGTTTCTCAAGACCTTCCAGTATCTTATTTTGAGGAGCATTTCCAGGAAACAAAACCCTTACAATTTTCTCTGTTGGGCTAGCTGGAAGCCACACCACTAAGGCTGTGATGGATGTGAGATAGGGAACAGAAATTTCACCTTCTTTCCCACTTGCAAGAATTATGCCAGTCTTTGCTTTACTATTACCAGCCCATTTCTGCATTAGAAACTGCATTTCTTTACTGTCCTTGACAGGATTCAGTATATACATGTCCAGCTTACCCACTCCCATTTTATGGAAAAGTGTGATAGGTTCAATGGTAGTGCTCACCACCCTGTAGAGAGGCTCTGATTTAATGCCCAGTCTGTTGAGATACTGCAGTGTCAGACAAGCTTCTTCAATGCTCCTCTTTACTTTCATGGACGATTCAGGCATCTTCAGTTTTTCAGGAACATTAAAAAAAACCACCCCTAGCTCAGGAGAAATTAGGTTCTTCATCCAGTCACTGTAGTTGGTAGAGCCCTGGGATTGTTCCTCCTCTTGCTCAGCAACTTTCCTCTGCAGGAGCCCATTGATGCCAGGTAGGTTGTCTGCACCAATGTGGGTAAGCAGGATTGAGTCAATCCTATCCAGGTGCCTTACCAGCTTCCAGAAGCATGATTTCCTGTCAGAGCCACCATCCACAAGGATGTTAAACCCATTGACAGCAAAGAGAGCAGAATCACCTCTTCCCCCAGGGAATATGTAGCAGCAGGGTTTAGAAAGCTTCAAAAAACCCCCTGAGGTGGGTGGCTCC
Source organism: Fulmarus glacialis (assembly GCF_000690835.1). NCBI lineage: Eukaryota > Metazoa > Chordata > Aves > Procellariiformes > Procellariidae > Fulmarus > Fulmarus glacialis. The sequence continues at coordinate 21,499 of NW_009196609.1, read as the reverse complement.
AGGAGATCAAATGGAGACGGCACGTCAACTGTCTCAGAGACGTATTCTGCAAACTCAGACACCCCATCCATTTCTGGCAGCACTGGATCAGGATTCAGTTTCAGATTAATAATCTCCTGAAATCGAGGATGCCCAAGGTTGCTCCAGTCTCCTTCTCCCAAGCACGACACAGTAAGGGAGGCCTTGATATCTGAATCAGTGTTGCTAAGAATCTGGGTGACCTAATGAGACAAGCACAGACAAATAAAGGTCAAATAGAGCTCTGAGACCAATTTAGCACTTAAAAAAAAATAGCCAGTTAATGCAGAAATACTGAAGACGCCACGAGCACTTTACTGACAGGAAATACTGGGGATAGATTAAATAGTCCAAAAGCCCGTTGCAAATAGATGCATGGGGCCATGTTCTGCTCTCTTGAAATTCTTGATGTTGATGGGCTGTTATGCTTCCTGACTGTTGGGAATACAGGGTGACAAGACCTCAGGAAAGAAAATGAAAGCAGGAACCACCTTGTCCTCTTTCCTTACTTCTTCCTGTTTAACCTGGGATATCAGTCCCTGGCTTGGGCTCAAAAGTAGCAGTTTCTTTTTGGTTTGTGAATTCTAACCCTGAGATACCCTTTTCAATGCTAAGTACCATTGTCTGAACTTACCCTTGCTCATTGGCTAGTGAACGATCATATAGCACTTTGTGCAGTTTTAGTGCCATAGGACTTTCTTTTTTATTCAGATTCATTTTCTTTCCTGGGACCTATTTTGAAAGTCTTGACTCCATCTCTGATATACATACAGGGCTGGGGACATGCTACATGATTAATACGTAGAATTAAGGTCGATATAATTTCCAAGGCTCCTTAGAGCTATGCTGAACATATCCCGAACAAAGAAGCATTAAACCTCAGACTGCTTAAGTATCTGGAATGAGATTAGTACACTTCTTTACACTGTGTTCTCTTGCTTAGACAGCCCTTAATTGACTAGTTAGTGTCCAAATAAAGGGGTACCAGAAATAAATGAGAACAATCAGCCTAAAATAAATGAAGGTGGGCAGATTTGCTGACGTAATTACAGCAACAATGATATAAATTGCCAAAATATCACCCAGCCATTCTTGCAGCAACTGCACATTCAATCAGACGGAGACATTCTAAACATCTGGCACACAATAATGAGTGGAAGTAGGGCTTATCAAAAACTGAAGCAGCTTTTCTGTATCGGCAATGAGCGCCAATAGAAAGAGAGTTTAAAGCCTCTGAGGAAAGCTATAGTACACCTAGGTAAGATAATTAACATTGAAGCAGAGGTTCAGAGATGTCCTATAAGGTTTTCAAGACCCCACTGGACAAAGCCCTGAGCAATCTTGTCTAAATTCAGTGCTGACCCTGCTCTATGCAGGAGGCTGGGCTACAGACCTCTCAAGTACCCTTCCAACCTGAATTATTCTGCAATTCTACGATTAAATAACTACATTTGTAGTTATTTAATCATCATGTAGTTATTTAATCAGCATTTAGTCATCCCCTCGTCATCTTTACACACCCTTAATGAACACTCTGAACCTTGTGAACAGCTTATGCTTGCTGGACTGCCTGTGAAATTAAAAGAAATACCTACATTTACTAGGGTGATGATGGCCTCTGTTGGCTGTTTTTTGGAAGCTGCCCACAGATATTTTAAGACCTGCTTTAAGAAATTTTGAGTGTCTGCCCACTGCAGAGCCAGTCTCAAGGTTATTTCAAGGTGAGCACTTAAAGGTGGAATCACCCATGCATGCCGCCTTGGAAAACTTAAGCCAGGGAGTTAAAGCAAGATGCCCAAGACTATAGCATGAGTTATTTACAGTGTGCAACTTTTTGCTGGATTTCAAGCCCATCTCTCTGCGGATCTGCCACCTGAAGGAGCGGCGCATGCTGCGTTGCTCTATCGTGCGCTCTGTGAACAGGAGGGGACATGCTGGCTTACTGCTCACACTCACCTCCGGGTCTGAAAGTATCTCGGCAAACTTCTGGTAAGTGAAGGTCCCTGTCTGCAGGATCAAGTCTCCTTCCTGGTCTGAGCTCTGACCACAGAAGATCAGTAGTTTGTGGGCTGATGAATCACACACCAGCGAGCGGACCTGTTACCATGAGACAGAGTGTTGCAGTCAAAAAGTTATCTGTACTCCTCACCAGCACCCAGAAACCCAATCACATGGACAGGCAATACTTACGCATTATTCACAAACAGCCAAAACATAAGTTTTCTACATAGAAGAGAATAGATTATTGAAGAGGGAAGACGCTGCTACTGCCTGCCCGACACAGCTCCATGTCACATCATAATTCACACTGAGAAAGTAGGCCAATGCTAAGAGAAAATGTTTGGCATTCCACTGCCACGTAAGAGGTCGGCACATTTAGACTCTCATCAAACTATGCTCGAGGTTCAGAAGCCTTCCACATTGTTTGCTAGGAAACTCTAGAAGCTCCTGAGAAATCCTTAAAATCAGGCAATTCTAAGGCACTAACTCTTCCAGGAAGCAGCTCATTCCTAAAGGGCTAGCATACAAGAAATGATACACTCTCGTGTGTTTCCTTGTCTAGCAGTAAATTCTGCCACAGAATACTGGTTACTGCATGTATCTTGTTGGCAAGACCAGAACACCTGGCCACTTCACCACATCTTGCAGCAGACTGGCACCATGTTCAAACTCTCCAGAAGGTGCAAAGTGTGATGGCCAGGACCTTTATGTCAAGCAAGGGTAGGAGAGCTGATGTGTAGAAAGCCTGCTGGCATCTGGTCCTTACCTCAGACACGATGCTGTCGACATTGGGATTTACCAGGATCACTGTCTCCAGGGTATCACTCCTGTGATGGAGGGTTCTTTGGCCTGGGGAGAGGCAAGGGATTAGACAGGACTGATTGCAAGCCTTCAACTTGCATTATAGACCCAGTTTAATACCCGGGTCTCATAGAACAAGGCAAACTCTTTTCAGTAACATGGAAAAAAATCCTAGTTCTGGATCAGCACAATTTGCAACTCAACTCCAACGTGTTCTGAAGTCCACAGTGCCAGGCATATCAAGCTGCCCGCTTATGCCAGACAGCTGTGCCCTGTAAATGCTGGCACAGACCAATTATCCCCTCCAGACAGAAGTATCTTGCCTCATTGCAGCTACCATGGAGAGGTATCTCTGTATGTTGTCCAAGCCTTGGTCACCACAGGGCTTTGTGAGCCAGCTGGTGCATGCCAACTCACCCTTCATTAGAGTGGTGCAGCACTAATAATGAATCTCTCATCATTCTTAAAAAGTTTTTTCTCTTAGGAAGTGTTTTTCTTTAATCCAAACGTGAACTCCTAGAGGTAAACTGCTGCTGTGGGAACCACCTAGATGATAAGAATGCTTGTTCTCCTGTCTCCCTCCTGTGAGAGTCACAAACAGGCACCCAGACAGGACTCTGCTACATATATATATTTAGGCAAAAAAGGAGGAGCCAAAGAAGAGCAAGCAAGAGCCTGGTAGTGCAAAAAAGCAGTTTGTGTGCTCACCTTGGCATGGGCATTACGTGGATATTTGGCAAAATATTGACATAATGCCTGGGCCCTATTATATTATTAGAAAGAACAGTGGTGAGTGCCTGCCGTCCTGAAAGGCGGGGCTAGAGCCACCCTTCTGCACCCACGTCACACAGCTCTGGGAAGTGGGACGGTGTGCAGGACCTTCCTGCAGCGCTTCCCTTGACATTGCAGGCAGCACGTAACTTTTTGGATTCTGGTCTTTGCAGATACCTACCTCTGGACATTACATCCACTCTACAAGCCAGGCAGTTAGAACTTAACTGTTGGAATGTATAATTTATTGGGTTTAAATCTTTCATAAGCTTTAACCTCTCATATAGACTGGAGGGCTATAGATCATCACTGAAAATGACATATATTTCTATTTCTATTTTTCATCTTCCAGACAACTGCTGTTCTCTGACAATGTGGTTCTTTCCACCCTTTCTATTCCACAACCTCCCATCAGCTCTCTTTCCAAGCAGATCTCAGTCCTTCTAAAATAGCTTGATCAAACTGGTATTTCAAAGAAAGACACCAAAGGACACTAAAAGAAAGAAGTCAGAGAAAGGCCAATACTCAGTATAGCTTTAATCAAACTCAGTTTACTGGGATGTTTTACTCTGGCTGCCAGCAACTAAGTATAAAGCAGATAGATATGCCCAGAAGGCAACTTTCACCCTAAAATGAGAGCGGCTCTAAGCTCTTGGCAGAACTATTTATACTCTGCATCTCTAGCTGCTTTCTGAACTTGTGTTCTTTCAGTTTGTCTAAAAATGATCCCTCCAGACTAAAACAAAACCATCACTGTGCAAAGGAAATGCTTGCACTGAGTTCAGTGGCATTTCTGCCACTTGATGTGGGATGTGGTGTACGGATGGGAGAGGCTGGGGACCAAGCCCCTGCTTGCTGCAAGTGAGCCCGTGGGGAGCGGTGTGGGAGCGTGGCAGGTGGTGCAGGTGAGGAGGGCCCAGGAAGTGCTTTGGGGCATGCACTGCAGCCAAAAGAAGCAAACCCCCCCCCATCCTCGAGGTAATGGTAATTGTAACGGCATTGCTGATACCTTGGCATTGCTTAGATCCCAGCAGCAAACACAAGGAGTACCTCGTTTCCTCACTGATTTCACAGAGCTCACCCCACACCAGGACCTCCACCACACGCTGCTCAGAGCATTCAGAACAGAAGCGATCTGCTCCCATTTTTCAGCAGTAGATCTGGGACAAAGTGAAGCCCATGCCATTCCCGAGGCTTCAACTTCTGCCACCTTGCTGCTTACGCATCCCAGACAGACTTTTTTGGCCGTTGTTACCCACGTCACTTGGAGAACACAGCTTGGTGTACAGAACCAACACCAGCAGTCTCTTCCTTGTGCCATGTGAAAGGAGGGCTCTTAGGACCAGTGCAGTCACTGGCGCCCAGCATGTGGGCATCCTCCTGGCACCAGGTGCCAAGGCACTGCAGAGGCAACGCCAGCCCGAGGGCTGCAGGCTGGGCTGCGCCTGGTGGACAATGCCGGCTGTACAGGGAAAGGGCCCTGTCTGCAGGCCTAACAGGCATGAAAATACTGCTGCGCTTCGCCATTTCTGCGGTTCAAGCCCAAGCGTCTGAGCTGTCACTGCTGAGACTGGTAAACAAAGCGTGGCTGGTTAGCATTCTGCTCGCATCCTCCCACTCCCGGAGGGGCTGTCCCCTTCACACTTGAAAGAAAGAGAGGGGCTCAAGCTGTGGGGCCAGCAGCTGCTGGCAGATGAAAGGTAGGAATGGTGAAGTACTGAATCTTGTGAAGGATCACGAAGATGATTAAGGGACTGAAGCATTTTCCTATGAGGCAAGGCTGAGCATGCTAAGACTGTTTAGGCTGTAAAAGAGAAGGCTTGGGGTGGCTTAGATATTGATATCTTATCAATATCTATAAATTCCTGATGGGAGGGAATGAAGAAGAGGAAGTCAGACTCTCTTCTCAGTAGTGCCCAGTGACAGGACAAGAGGCAAGAGGCACAAATTAAATCACGTGCAATTCCATCTGAACACAAGAAAACACTTTTTTTACTGTGAGGGTGGTCAAACACTGGAATAGGTTGTACAAAGAGGTTGTGGGGTATCCATCCTCGAGGATACTCAAAACCCAACTGGACACAGTCCTGGGAAACCTGCTCTAGCTGACCCTTCTTGAGCAGGTGGGATTGGACTAGATGATCTCAAGAGGTCCCTTCCAACCTACAATTCGGTGATTCTGTGACTCTGTGAAGCAGTGCAGCCCTCCAGAGCTTTGCTCCTGACCTGCTCTTGGGCAGATTCCCTTTCTTCAGCTGCAGCGGTCGGTTCTCAGAAGGATACAGGAGCAGAGCTATACAGACAGGCCATTTCCAGAAGCACTGAATCACTGCACACACACGTGCGTGCCGAAACACAAAACTGTTCTTCAACTTAATTCAGAGATAAAGCAGAACAGCACACAAACTCCAGGCTGAACTGCAAACTGTGAGTGAGAGCGCAACATGGTGACCTAACCCGGCCTGTGAACTCACCAGGGCGAGTGCCCCAGCCCCTGCTCACACGTGGGCAGCTCGCAGCTGCCTCCCCCAGCTCAGTGACAGCAGCACCCCCGTATGTGACACGGCAAATGCTGGGCTGTGCCCAGCTGAGGGAATACCCGTCATCCCCAAGTCTCTTTGAATCCAAGTGCTCATCAGTCTGAAGAGCCCTTGGCTGGCTGCTTCCTCTATACAGGCCTGCAGAGGCAGCTGCACAGACAAAGGATTTAAACACATAGACTGGGGCATCCTTCTTCTTACTAACAACAATTACACGCAACAGAAATGAGTAGTGGTGCGACTGACATTATAGACACAGTGATTGAAAGCACACTGTTCAGGTCATTGCCAGATATTTGTCCTTACTAGAGCCCTGTCACAGTGAAATGCATGCCTGAAAATACCACTGCAAATGGCAAAATCCCTTAATTACACTTACCAGGAGCAATATCCTTCTCAGGCTCCTGAAGACTGCTGTCTTCAACTTGCCTGGAACAAACATCCGAACATAGCGCTCTGAGCACAGATCTCCAGGTGCATTCCGAACACAGACCCCTGACCCTGCTCAGCCCTCTCAAACTATGCTCACAAGCTGCTACATTAAATGAAATCTCCTCTCCCCCAGTAACTGTGGGAGTAAACTTCATTAGCACTGAATTTCTCATTTCGTACCAATCTTCACGTTGTGTGTTCAGGCACATTCTGATTACTGCAGTCATCACAATGCCTGTGCGCTTCCAGAGAACGTTTCCATCCACCAAGTCCCCACCAAGGCAGAAAGGCCCCGCTCTTTACCATCTGTTCCTTAAGAGGAGAGTTTCTCTCGTCCCTCATAGCCACTGTCACCTATCCCTGAAACTCTTCTAGTTCTGCTACGGCCATTAGGATGAGTAAGAGCAGAACTATACAAGACAAGAAGGAACACAGAAGATTCACAGGGTGGCGTTATTGTATTTTCTGTATTATTCACCATCCTATTATTTTTATGCATCATAACATAACCTGACACTAGCTTTGCACCAAATAAAGATCTTCAGTTAGCGGTACACAGTGACATCAAAATTTCACCCTGCCATCACACTATTAATCTAGCCCTTATAAGGGGTTTCTAGTGTGCTTGACTTTGCATTTTTTGACAATTAATTTAATAAAACATCATGATGACGGTTTAATTTAGTTGCAGAAGTTCCTCACAGTCTTTTCTAGATATAGGTAACTGAATCATCTACAAATTTATCCACTTCCATGTTCACTCCAATCCCTTTCCTCATCATTACTGTATTGATCAGCTTCATATTTAGTAGGAAATCATGAAGCCGTTGTATTTTACCTCTGGATGCTGCACAAACTTGACCATATGTTTGTTTTCTAATTTGTTTTCTGTCTCTTAGGTAGCTGTTGACTCATGGCATTAGTTGCCTTTTAGCCACACAAAGTGCTTGCTGCATAACATATGTAAAGATTTAAAACACAAATGTAGCTCATTCATCACCTCACTGAAATTTCAGAAAACAGACAGGGGCATGCTCCTTCTCCACATAGATCACATTACTTACCACTGTGCAGAAGTAATATCACCTTCATCCTGGACCACAGAGGCACACATAAAGCCCTCTTTCTACCGAGCAGCCACCTCTTGGATGGCAGTCAGCTGGCACTGACCATGGAGGCATTACACAAAAATGTCCCAGAGGTGAACAACAGCTTCCCTAGGCAATGCTAGAGGAACTGCCATGCCTAATGCTAAGGGGGCATTTCAGGATGTGCAGGCTGCACTCATGGATCATTAGTGGGGAGGGAGGAACAGTCTGTTTGTTTGTTTTTTTTTAAAGAGTACGTATAGCTTACATACTAGAAAGGCTGAGGGGAGACCTCATCGCAGTCTACAGCTTCCTCAAGAGGGGCAGCGGAGGAGGAGGTGATGATCTCCTCTCACTGGTGACCAGCGATAGGACATGAGGAAATGGAATGAAGCTGCGTCAGGGGAAGTTCAGATTGGACATTAGGAAAAGGTTCTTCACTGAGAGGATGGTCGGTCACTGGAACAGGCTCCCCTGGGAAGTGGTCACGGCACCAAGCTTGTCAGAGTTCAAGGAGCATGTGGATGATGCTCTTAGTCGAATGGTTTAGTTTTAGCTAGTCCTGCAAGGAGCAGGGTGTTGGACTCGATGATCCTTATGGGTCCCTCCCAACTTGAGATATTCTATGACTATGTGGCCCATTGAGTGTAGAATTAATTTAGTTATGGTGGAGGTGGTGATGAGCAAAGCCACATAGATTTTGGAGTCGGTGTGAATTAACCATTAAGGGCTGTCTACATGCGCAAAGAGATAGAGGGCAAGAGAACGAAGGACCAGACACTGTGGTTTTAGGGATCAGCAGTCAAGCAAAGAGGACTATGTGGGGAGGTCAGTTTAGGCTAAAACAAAGGACAGTGCTCTAGGGTAACTATGTGACAAACAGGATGCCCAAAAGAGATGATCCTGCCGTGGAGGCAGAAAAGGAGGTCATGCTGCCAGTACAGATCCTTGTATGCAGTGTGTTTTGCCACTCTAATTGAAAGTACCTAAAAACCGCTGTAGTTGAATAATAAATTCTGGACTGGTCCAAAGGGCTGGCAAAGCTAGCTGCAAGAGTGGCTGCTTGTCATTTGCTTTAATCTTTCAGACCATCAGACCTCAGAGGTCTTATTATTCTGTTGATCAGAACTGGAAGAACCGTGGTTACAACTCACCCTGCTGAAATCAGAGACCAATTGTCAGGGCAGTGGGACCCGGGTTCTCATCTCTGTGAAATATGATCACCTAGGCCAGAGCACTAAAGAGTCATCTTTCAAGGGAAAGACTGTGCTGAAGTCAGTCATGATGCTCTGACAGGTACACCAAATCATAATGAACATAAGGGCTGCAAAGCCGATTAAAGGACTGGCACATCTCTGGTGAGAGGAGGGCTGAGAGGTGGGACTGTTTAGCCTGGAAAAGAGAAAGCTCAGGGGAGGGATCTTACCAATGTTTGTGCGTATCTGATGGCAGGGTGTGAAGTCTGGGCTGCAGAGCGCTCACGACCTTGCTATACAGAGGATGGAGACTAAGCATCTGACCACATAGAAACCAATCCTCTCCCCATCCAGGGAGCATTCTTTATTCCTCATGACCTCCCTTGTCCTTCCCACACCCTTTGCCTCCTTTGTCACTAGGATTATTTGGGCATCCCAGGCCAGGTTCTACCTGTAAAGCAAACACCAATAGGACATTGATAAAAAATACCAAAGTTTCACAGTCTGGACATGTTATCAAGGCACAGAAGGCACAGTGATTAAAAACCAACTCTTCCTAACTTTAATCTCTTACCTGATGTTATGAACATATCTCTTCAGGGTGGCACTTCTGAAAAGACTCTTCTTACAAGAAGATCCTAGATACCGCTATGGTTCAGTACCTTTTGCTACACCTTAGCAAAGAGCTGACCCTTGTATTACATGGTCTTCCTGATGCTCTAGTGAAAAAAGTCCACTTCTGAAGACAGTCAAACCGTGCATGAGGGTGCTCTGACTGCATATATTTGCATAATTAACATGAGCTAGTGCAAGCTGAAAGACTGCCATTTCCTTCATCCTGAAATGACATCATAAAGCTGAGATAGTAACTGACTCATTCTGAGGCTGTGATGTCTCCAACTGCAGCTTCTTCAGTGCCAATGGGAGAAAAAGGATCCAGCCCCAAATGGTGTCCATTCAGAGAAAATGAAACAACACATTCATTCACAAACACTCCAGGACTGTACCCAGTACAGCAAGCTACAGCTCCTTGGGAGAGAGATTATAAAGACCAGAGGAAAGGGAGGAAAGGTCCTGCACAGAATTCTGAGCAGGGTCCTGCCTCTCATCCCATCTGTGCAAATACATCTTCCTATCTCCTACTGCAGTATGGACCCACCCCTCCGCAAGACCAAGGAAGCCCTGTATTGCTTAGCAGTGAGGGAGAGGAGTGAACGTACTCTTGCTGGAAGCGATGTCCTACACCCAGCACCCGAAGGGCACACAGCTGCTGAAGCTCCTTCCTCCAGCGTGCAAACTGAACAGCATACAGCTGGTAAGACCAGCTCTGGGTGGTGGAGATTTGGAAGCTCTGCCAGCTAGTCAGATGGGCTCAGGAATTAAAAAATAAACGCAAAGATTGCTTTGGCAGCCAGTACACAAGCCAGCAACTGCAAATTCACCATTCAGCTCCTCCTTACCTACAGACTTGTGCGTCTCAGAAACATCTCTTAGCTTATCTGTACCTGGGCATCCTTGCTGTACTGTGGGAGTAACAGCCCTGACCTGTTACAACGGGTCAGAGGGATGCATCAACCCTCGAGACATGCTTAGGCGATTTCATAGCTGTGGGCAGAAGTGTGGGCAATCTGTGGGCAACCACGGCACCAGGAGAATGAACTGGAATGTGCTACAGAGTGATATGAGTAAAGTTTGCACGCAGCCTGCCTGCTGCCTGCGTGCTCAAACCAATCAAGAGGAGAGTCCTCGACAAATTTAAAAAGAAATGCCTCCACAGAGGGGTGGGCTGAAGAGATTCTGAACAGCGTGTGGGCATTTGTGTGGGTTCTAGGAAGGAAAGATTCTGGGCAAATACAATTTTAAAGAAAACTGTCATTTCCTTCTCTTGGCAGAGGGAGGCAGCTGCCTTAAGCAGAGCACCTGTACAGGGCCTGGCCCTGCGCAAGCAGCAGTAGCTGCCACTGCCACAAGCGCAGCACAGAAAGCAAACAGCTATGTCTCACTCTGGCTTGACCTTTAGAGGCTAAACGGGAGTCTAGAACGTGCTAGCATCAGCCTCTGCCTTGGCCGAGGGAAGCAGGCTGTCTCCCCTTCCGGGAGCTTAGCCATGTAGGAGACAGCCACCATCCCATTCCGAGTTACAGCCCACTTCCAGACTAGATCGCCCAGACACAAGGAAAGCAGCTTGGCCAGTTCCTCAGACTCCAGAGAGAGAGAGAATGACCCACAGTCTCAACTAGTTTCCACAGGCTCTAAACTGGATTTCAAAGCTGATGTAGTGCTTATGTTGGCTGCAACAGTAAATTGTTCTATTAACGAACTGTCCTTAAAAAACTATTTATTTTTATTTCAAAGCAAAATATCAAGGTTTTTAGATTACAACAGAACATCTTTGTTAGCTGTTATTTCACTCTAAAATTATTGATAAAAGCAATTAAAGATTTTTTCTTAAACTTGCGGCGATCCACCAGCTATTTCTACTTCTCTTTCATTTCCCTAAAAACTTTGAGAAAATTATTTTCAGGATACTCTATTTATTTACGTACACAGAATCCCAGGCTCCCAGTTCTTTTTTTTTTTTTTTTTCTCCAGACAACAATGGCTGTATTGGGTTCAGCATATGTTTTGATTGAGAAAGTATGATAAGGTCAATGCACTCCTCAGTTTAAATCTCTTTGACTTTCTTGCCATGACCATTTTGCTCTCTGGGCTCTTGGGATTATTTTTTCATTCATCTTGACTGTTCGAAACACCTTCCAATTTGTTATCGGCCATGCCTACGATCAACATGCTGTTTACATCCCAATCCTGGTCTGCCTTAAAGGAGCATTAAGGAAACTGGAAGAGCTTATTTCAGAGCAGCCCTCCCGGGACGCGGAGGGCTCGGCTGCCTCAGCTCTCGCAGCCCTGAGCCGAGGCTCCCACAGGGCGACCAGCCCGGCTGGGGGCTCCACAGGCCCAGCCGGCTGAGGGCTGCAGGGGCAACCACGGGAAACAGAACCTGGGCCCCAACCCCACGCCACCGTTTCTGCACTGCGGAGCCAAGAGTCTCACCTGCAGCTCCCCCCTTGCAGTCTGGGTGGGCAGCCGGAGGCCCACACCCAGTCGCACAGCGGCCTGCCCACCGGCAGTCGGGAGACGGTTGCCCTCCGACTGCCCCCCAGAGCGGGGCAGGCCTGCTCCAGCCCCTCCGGCTGAAGCTCGTCTCTTTTCTGTACAGCTGAAACACCCGCTGGCACAGAGATGTGAAGGGGATCTTCACACATCTGCGCTCCCAAACACCAGACTGTGTGGTGAGTGTCTTTGCTCCCTCCCCCAACAACTCTAAGGAATAATTAGTTAATTATGCAAGCCACAGCTATCTCAACAGGGGACACAAAGGACGCCCTTGGACGGGCAGCGCCCTGTGGTTAGGGAGGCATCTTTGCTTTGGTGCAGCCCCAAATCTGCATCGGTTCCAGCTCAAGCAAACACGATCTCTGACACCCCGCTTGGGGGGTGCGCTTACCAGAACGACAGGACATGTCCCACTCTATTGCTCCTTACCTTTTAATGGTAGCGTTGTGTCAGATGAGATGAGACTTTCAGGCAAGAAACACCAGGTGAAGACTACAGCTGGAGCATGGTGTAAACTGCCCAGAAAAGACTTAAGAGATATTTTGAGTGCCAGGTGGGAGGCTGCAGTGCAAACTAGTGCCTACCTGTTGGATGCAGGTGCCTGAAGAGACGCAGCGATCCCAGCAGTTCTGGGCACATCCAGCTCTTTGTTTCTTTTCCAGAGATGAGCAGAGCAAAGGGCACAGCCAGCTCACTGGGTGATCACAGCTGAAAGGGCTGTCCCACGGCCTCCCCCCCAACTTGTATTCACAACATGTGACAGCTACAGTAACTACTTATTATAATGAAAGCATTCTTAGGAAAGTGCTGTAGTTCTAGCTTTCTAGTGTGATTCAACAGCTGAGAAAGATGAGGAATTGGCTTCAGGCAGTGCTTTGTGGTCCACCAGGAAGTGTTCTGCCTCTCATAGTCTGAAAACGTCTACAGTAAAGATTTATTTCATATACTTTCTATTTTTAGATCTTCAAACACTCTGCAGAAATAGATAAACAAGTATCTATTTATTTATCAATGGCTAAATCTAAAGATCTATCTCCTTAGAGATTTTCTTCAGTGGTTTTCTCTTAGCTAAAGAAAGAAAATCACTGTGTACCAGAAAAGGGAAAATATCTTTTTATAGTGGGAAGATGAAAATCAGCTGAAAATTGAGAGGCAAGAAGCTGTAGCAAAGCACTGAGTCCCTGTAAGGTAAGGCTAGGGCAGAGCTACGTGCTGTCCTGTGGAGCAATGGAAGGGAGCATACACACGATCACCAAACAGATCGCAGATGAAACCACACAAGCCATGAAATGAGGGATTTTAAACTGCACCTAGAAAAGAAGGGGAAGCCAATGGTGTTTGAGCAGGAAAGTATTATTGTATGTATGAGTTGTGGTTTTTTACGGACGTTTCAAAATAGTGTGTGATGATTTTTCATATTGGGATACTGAGTCACATACTTAAAATCATGGCCCCACTGAAATAAAGCCCTGTGAATGCGCAATAGGAGACATGCCTTATCTGGAGGAACTGAATAAACAGTTGCAAAGGACACGAAAACACGAAGCAGTGTGCAGAGAGAGTGAAGATAATTCAAACATCTCTGCGAAGCAAAGCATGCCCTAGGGACTGTAGACCTGAAAGCATACCCACATTGACTTCAGCCTGTTAACAAGGGGAAATCTCCAGGTATTGGTTTTAGCTTTAGTTAACATCCCAGCCACAGACTGATGGGAATTTTGGGCACACATGGCATATTTACCACTATTACCCATATTCCAGTTAGACTGAAGCTGGGTAGAGGGTAGAAGAGCACCCACTCAGGAATACAACACCACATGCACTAAAACCCCCCTAGAGTTCAAGGGTTTCCTGATGTGTGGTTCTGTACATGGAGAAAAGGGTGACAGGCATTGCACCCAACCCTGGCGGGAGGCTTGGCAATACAGCACATAGAGGATTAAGTGGAGGAGGATGCAGCACGCGCAAGAGCATTAGGTGAGCCATAGCAGAGCTGGTGACCCATCCTGTACTCCTTCAAGGGCTTCAGATAGAAAGTTTCCAACCAGAGCATTTACCCAGTTGTCTTCAGGAGGACAAACAGGACAACTGGTCATAGCTATGCTTCCAGGAAACACCGGTACAACCTAACTCTCTCAGTGTAAAAGGAGCTGTGAAGAGCTAAGATCAGGAAAGAAGAGAGCAGCTGGGACAGAATAGGCATTAACTTTAGAACAGCTCAGAGGCAGAGAAAAAGCCTTAAAAGCTGCAGAACTCTGCAAGTAGAGAACTTGGTGTAAAAAGGTACAGAAAGAAGACAGCATCAGCAAGACAACTCCAAGAAGGAGAGAAGTTTTTCAACAGTAGCAGAGTCAAAAAGTGAAATTGAGAACCACACTAGGCAGGACAGAGAAAGGAAAAACACAGCAGTAACCAGTCATTAGGGTCAAAAGAAGACTCTCTCTGGGAGGAGCAGACAGCAACAGATTTTAAAGAGTATGGGAAAGCACAACAGATTAATTACTGTCAAAAACAGTAGCGTGTGGTGTGGAGACCTACACAAAGCAGGAGGGGCACAGAACGGTCTGGGCTGAAGAAAAACAAGGTCTGGCTTCCAAACCATTGCTGAGTCTGTCAGGATGGAGAGGGTTGAGATGTCTGAAGGCATGTTCAGGTTTCCTTTTGTGGATCTAGCTGGAGATATTTAATAACTTACCTTAGCATACTGTTACTGCATGTCAGGAGAACTGATCATGCTTTAAGGTAAGAACAGGCTCTGCAAAATGACTGACCACCTCCTGGGGAATTACTACAAAGGTGAACCAGCAGCAGGGCAAGAGAAGAAGGTGAAATATTCTTTAAGGTATGGGAGGTTGTGGGCACTTGGCACATCCCAGGAGATACTCCTCCTAACCATTTGCCTGTGTCTTCCTATCTTCCCTCCTCCCTGAGATATTTTCATGCCATCTACGGCTCCTCTCCCAGGCAACTTCTATTTCTATACTGTGCCAACCATAGCAACCATCTCATTGCTTCCTAATTGCACATACTGTCTCACTTTTATGCTAAAGAGCAATTTGATAGCTCAGCCATTTTAGAACCACTAATTGAAGACACAGATGTTCACTCTGGAAACAGTTGTATCTATTTCCAGAAGTTACTGTTCCTAACTGTTCATTAAGAGCCCCTCAACTGGAAGTTACACCACCACTGAGCTACATTAATGGGTAAGATGAGGACTTCTGTCTAGTTTGCCAGGTGCAGAATCGGTCACAAGAGATTCTCTTCCCCTCAGTAGCTTTGCTGACTCACGCTAGCCTTGCATCCTTTTGCTGTGAAACAGTGCATGGCATTCACGTGAATCAAGAACACAGCTCTGCGCAGGGGCATTATCTCCAGCTGTGAGGAGCTGGAGCTGTAACTTCTTAAATGTCTCCAGCTAAACTCACAAAAGGAAGCCTAAACACACCTTAAGATACCCTCTTATCTGGTGCCCTCACTCCACCAACCCCTGGCAGACTTATAGATGGTCCTGTTGGAAACCAAATTAATGTTTCATGTTTTCCTTGTCAGTGGGACTTCAGCTGTGATTTGCTGCCAGTCCCTGAAGAGAGACTCCCACAAAACTGTTCCTGTTGGCATTGAGGCAGATGCCCGGTTCCAGACTCCAGGGCTGAAGACTCTTGTAAGTCCCAGAGCTGGACAGCTTCTGATTTCTTAATTTTAATAAGAATATGCATCACAGAATACATGTTCTTACAACCAAAACATAGCACAGATTCAAGAAAACTACACGTTTCTCGTAGTTTTGAAGTATCTGGGAAATGCTGATTCTGACTGACTTGGAGGTACAGCTCATGATCTGTCCTATTTCTCTCTGATTTTTTTTTTTTGACAACATGAAATTATCAATATGAAATGTGTAAGCAAGCTGCCTGAGGCAGAGAGAACTTAGATGTATCAAGGAGGGGATGGCTGTCACAAACAAGGAAATAAGTCTGAGATTTCCTCCTGTTTGCCTATTGAGATGCCAAATTTCTGGCAAGAGGCTCCTGCCTCTGATTTCTAGCATTTGTTTAGACTCCTCAAACCTCCTTCCTATTCTCCACTGTTAACAGTCTCATTCTAAGTAGCTTTTCTTCCCTCTCACCTGCTTGTTTTGAAGACGACCTGCTGAATGTCGTCTCTTTAAGACACATATTAAACCAGCTGTGTACTCTGTGTGGCTGGGGTGGTAAAGCAGAGGAGGACTGTATTCTGCCAGCCCTTGAGAAAAAGCAGCTGCCCTCTGCCAACATCTTTGCTGCATTGTGACTTTGCACTCTTGGATCTTGTTGGCACTTGATAAGATTCAGCTCCCTCAGAGCCATGCAGGCACAGAACCCTTCCACACTCCCATGCCTCCCTCTTCCTTGACAATTGTCTTTACCTCCGAATATGGACCAACAGCAAGAAAGAAACCCCATAACAATTAAAACTCCCATGCAAATCTAGCAACCAGGAACTGGGCCAAAATACATATTGTGCTCCTACGCTACAGCCTGCAAGCTGGTTCTTCAAAAAGATGACACACAGATCAAAGCCACAGAGAACCACCCTGTCCAATGTTTTCCTACCATGGAAAGGAGTCATATTTGTTTAAAACCATTTACTTCTTCTATGGCCTAGGCAGTGTTTGCATTTCTGTCCCAAGTACTGCAACTTACCCCTCTTAAACCATTTTAGGAAGCTTTTCGGAACATAAATCTAGTCAACCAGAAGGAAATCACTTGCCCACTTCTCCTTTACGATAGCTATTAGTACCTTCAGTGCCTGATGACAGACTGACATTCCTCAGGCAACATTCAAAAGAGTGATACTAATGGCCTTTTCCTTCCAGTTCTCATTAATTATTTAAGAATTTGGTACTGGAGCTTAACAGAGTGGCACAGGTGAGATGGTTGGATCCCAGTGAAATAAAGGTTAGCTACAGCAAGTGCAAAAGCAATTAACTTAATCTCTTAACTTGAAAGTCAATAGAGGAAACAAACAATCCAGACTTGCCAGTTATGCTGCCATGCTTTTTTAGCACAATCTATTTGTAGCTATAGCATTTTGTGAAAAACAGCACTAAGCTTTTACAGCCTTCCAGGGGAGTCAGAAGAGGCTCAGCCTTTCGCATAGGAGGGGTCTGAAACTGTCTTGCTGTGCCTAAGCTCTGTGATTTGTTTTCACCTTTGCTTCACACTACAGACAAGGAGATAGATTTCCACGTGCCTGACCGGTGACTATAGATGAGTTCTCCTCCTGTTGCACCTTATTCTCCAGGATCTCAAAAGTTGGTACAAATTTACAGAAGATTTCTTGTTTTGCAGAATGCCAGAGACACAAAGAAGCTTACATACCTGGTCAAACTCTGAAGCCAGGGCCCTGAGGTAGGTTCTAGTAAATTGGTGCTTCACAAGAAGGCTCATAAAAGACAGTAATATGTGCAAAGAGACACACAAGTTATTCAGTAGGGCATCCTGATAACAGACATGCATATTAAATCCTACCCCTCCTGTGACTTACATACCTCCTTCCATTGGAGATTCTCAACCTTCGTCCTCTTAGAGGAAATACCCAAGACTTTCCTTTCAAAAGCAAAGAAACTTTCATTTCTTTCTTTCTTTCAAAAGAAATTTCTTTCAATTTCTTGAACTCATTTCTTTCAAAACAGAAACTGGGATGATGATGCTTTTCCGAAAGGTAGAAGTGAATCAAAATTGCATTCCCCATTAAAAAAAAAAAATCCAACCCAGTACTATTCTATACATTTGAGAGATCGGTCCAGCAAAACTTAAAGGCCTGTCTCAGGAGAACTAAGAACCTGCTGGCCAAGGACACCAATGCTCAAGTTCATCATCAAATAAAGCCTTGGAAGGACAGAGATTTCCTGAAGAGCTGGATACACAACTAATTGTTCCATTAGTACTAACTTTTGAGATCCTGGAAAGGAAGGCACGAGAGGAGGAGAACTGACCTCTAGTCACCAGTCAGCACATGTAGAAATTTATCTCCATTTCTTTAGTGTGAAGCAAAGGTAAAAACAAGCCACAGAGCTTAGGCACAGCAAGGCAAGGAACTAATGAAGACTGCTTTTTCTGTGTCCACCCTGCACTGTCCCACTGCAATAATCCTAGCTCCCTCCATGTTCCCTGCAGTCCACTGCAATATCATCAGTTCCTCTCGTGAGTCCTAACTACCAACTGGTCAAGTGGCAGCACGCTCGGAGATAGAAGTGCGCTGTCTGACGGCTGGTGTGTAAGTGGTGACTGCCCAGGCAGGCCAAACAGAACATGTACTGTCCCAGTGAAGGCACCGATTTGGATCTCTCTCCTCTACTGCCCCACCAGTTTTCACAGAACTGGTAGAAACTTGT
Organism: Fulmarus glacialis; assembly: GCF_000690835.1. Lineage (NCBI taxonomy): Eukaryota > Metazoa > Chordata > Aves > Procellariiformes > Procellariidae > Fulmarus > Fulmarus glacialis. Next base: position 3,156 of record NW_009196609.1, on the reverse strand, counting down.
TATTTTTAATGCTTTAGCAGAAGGGGAGGTGTTTACTCCAGACAAACACAAAGCACAGGTATTTGTAAGAGGACTTCATACTACTCAACCAAGCATCTCTAAGGGGATGGAGAAAAAACTAATACAAAATGAGAAGTTAGAACCAAAGTAGCTCAATACTTTCTCTAGTCTTTCCTGTCAACAGCTACAGGCTTGTGCTGGAGTCCAGAAAGACATGGTCCTGTAGCTAATTCAGGATTTGAATTTGAGGAGAAAGAAAAATAAATCCTCTTTTTCCATCTCAGCAAATTCTCCCCAGAATAATTTCTAAGCATTCATTTACACATAACTTACTATCTTTCCTCCCATACACAGTTACTGGGATGATGGATAGTCTCTATCACCTCCTTTTCTTCCCCAGGTACTTTTGCGTAATGAACACTTCACAGGCTAGCAGACACACCCTTCATTTTGAGCTAGCTACTACTGTCAGGTCCCTGTACACTAATCAGACAATCTCGTCTTCTTTAGCCTCCCATAGCATCTCCTTTCAAGGGCCTGGAGAGGTCTCTCTTCTACCCATCAATTAGTAGTGGAAAGCCTGTGATAATGCACATAGCACACCTGGCTGTGCTAGCCAAGTGGCCAGAAGTAGCACCCACTAGGCTCTCTGTACTCAGACAGACACCTATCACAAAGATACATTGCTGGATCCTTATTTGGCTCTCAGTCTCTTCTTCTTTTGTGAGATGCAGCCATCCCAGGAGTTACCTAGGATGGTCTGTGTATGAACACGTACAAAGAGCACAAGACCATGTCCCATAGAAGCTCATGCTGAGGAACCCCTCTGCCACCCTTACTCCGGTGTCCGGCCATGCTCCTTTGAATGAGACACACTGCACCTCTTGTTCATGTACACACGGCTTCCTTGCTTTCACCAAAGACAGCCTGTGCTGGCTATTGCTCACCATACTCCTGTGCTCAAGTCCATCATCCATTTACCACCATATCTGCTGAGGACGTGACTCAGGTATGCCAATAACATAAGGAAGAGTGGCAAAAAGACATGACAGGACATGGACGTGGATTGTTTTGTCAGGAAAGAAACTACTGCAAAGCTACACATCTCTGTCTGCAGAATGTGAGCAGGGTGGAGGATCTGACAGCCTGGCCTTGTCAGATCACAGGAAAGGAAAAAAAAAAAAAGGTTCCTGGCCTCTACACGATAGCTACTTGCTGGAGAAAGGGTAAGGACAGACATGCAGTCTGGATGCAGCCAAGCATCCAGTATGGAGCCATCAAGGAGATAGGGAGGGTACTGACCTTATACAGCAAAAGGCCCCCTGCCCCATCAGAAGAAAGAGGAATCCCTGTGATTCTGGAACAGTGCCCAGGCTGCAGGGCTTTTCACAGTGGAACCAGAGCTACTTGGAATAGAAACAGCCTCGTCTCTGAGATCAGAGAGTTTAAACCAGAGCTTGTTTTTTCTGCAGTCATAAGCCAGTAGGCACCAGCTGCAGAATTTGCCGCAGTGTGTGTGTGTGCGCGCGTGTGCTTCTGCGTGTGCGAGCGTGCAGCAGCCATGCTCCTCCCCTCCAAGCTCACTGTGTGACAAATGTGGCCAGCTCCCTCCTTTTTCCCCTCCCTACATCACTGACAGTCCCACTCTGATTGCTCTCAGCCCCCTCTCTTCTCTATTAAGAAAGCTTTTTTTTGGCATCACTACTGACTTCTTTTCATTGCTCCCTCCCTGGTCAATGAGGTTTGCCTCTCCTCCTTCTCCCTCTTACCCAAAACAGCAGTGTCTGACAGATACTCATGGTCACGTACCCTGCTCTGTGCAGCACGCCAAACCCCGCTCCAGCTCCTCTAGCTCTGGACCCTGGAGATAAAAGGCCTTATTTTTAAATACTTCAACACATTTGAAGCATTAGTGTACAGATGATTTAACATTTAACAAGGTGTTTGCTGGTGGCAACACTAAAGGATGCCAAAGATACCCTATGAAAACAGAACCCTGTGTGTCTGTGGACTGCAAAGGTGTCATCGTCACCACTGCTGATGCAGGAGATCTAATCATAAAGGGAGAAGCTGGCCCCTTATACCTCTGTGCTACATGGGAAATATAGCAGGGTAAGGGATGACAAAGGAGCACTGCTAAGAGAAAGAAAGCACTTTGCTATTCTCGTTTCTAAAGCACAAAAACCCTCCCTATAGCCTACTAGGCTCCAAGCCTGGCCACATCTCCTCTGCCGCCCTAGAAAGGCTGCATCACTCACATTTTACAAGAACCTTCCCTTCTTCCTCCCCGACTAACTGGACGAATTTGGATGCTTTTTGGCTTCCTGTAGTGGAAGAATGTAGTTTTGAGCAGCTCGAAGCCAGACTTCAGCTACTTCAAGACTACTCATGTGTGGGTGTGCAGCACCAAAGGAAGGGGAAATTGCAAAAGGGGCCCAGTATCTCTCTTCTGTTTAATCAGCAGCATGACAGTCCACCTTAACAACCCTCCCCCCTCCTGACTGGCATTAGCCTCATTCCAGCATCAGCACTGAGCTGAACAGTGATACAGACATTAATACTGGCTTTCACCAAGTCTTGCTCAAAGGGAGCGTCTGTGAGACACCTTGTGCCATCTCCTCCCTTCTCCAGTAGCACACTATCTTCAGGAAAGACCATACTGGGATAAATCATAATGCTGCAGGACTCCTTAAGTCCCTGACAGGCAGAATATCTTCTCCAGATTCTTCTCTAGACCCATCTTTATACATCCTTCTCTGTGTTTGAGCTAATGACACAAGTGCAGTAAGTAAACAGCTGAGCAGCTAGGGAATTTGGTTTCTGTTCCTATACTCGGGACACAAGCAGCTGAGAAGGGGTGAGGTCCTCAGATAGATCCTAAAAAAAAAATATAAGCTCCATCTGCAGCCACCTTTCCCTCTTGTCACTAGTCCTTTCCCCCTCAACCACCAGTCAGTCAGCCCCCCCCGCCCAATAGGATCAAATTCCAAGGAAAGAAAAACGCATCTGCTATAAACTGCTCCGCAAAGATTTCCTCACCTGCTCCTCTGCAAGGGCACAGCAGACCAGCAACTCACCCCCTGAGACAAGGCAGAGGAGAGCAAGACAGCCTGGGCAGGGCTAAGTCCGCTTGCCAGGTACCTAAATTTACAGCCA
>NW_009196608.1:34853-37045 GCF_000690835.1 Fulmarus glacialis | reverse complement strand
CCAGATCCTCCTTCCGGCCCTTCTTGTACTAATAAGGGGATAAATATTCTGTTATTCTGTGGTTTTGGACTTCATTGTAGTAGATGGTCAGGTTAGTGCAATGTCATGAACTCCAAACTTTACTTCCTGAGTAAACTACATGGTGGTTGTTTATAGGTACCTGATGATGGTACATACTTCTGAGCATCTAGAGAAAATATGCTTTGTGTGAGTTGGTTGTTTAAAATGTATGCTTTACACAAGGAGGTGTATAACTGTATAATTTAAATTTGTTTGGTTTTTTGTTTTAAAAAAAAAAAATCCACAGAAAGGGCTTCATTTAGGAGCCTAAACCTTCATGTGGACTCTGTCAAAGGTTTCAACATGGGACGAGCAATCAGTACTGGTAGCCTGGCCAGCAGCACTTTGAACCGACTTGCCGTTCGACCTCTGTCTGTTCAAGCAGAGATTCTGAAGAGGCTGTCCTGCTCTGAGCTCTCACTCTTCCAGCCGCTTCCTGGCTCTTCAAAGGACAAGAACGAGAAGACTCCGTGGGAGGAAAGACCCAGGGTTATGAGCAAGTCGTTTCACGATCTGAGTCAGAGCCACATCTCGGTTTACCCCCCAAGGAAAAATGTTATTACTGCTTTAGAATCTTCCCCCCCAAAAATAGAAGACATAATGGGAAGAGTCTTTCAGCAAATGCCAAAATTTGATACTGGATCAGCAGCGGGAGCATTAAAACTGAGCAAGTAAGAGTCTCTCTGACTGCCCTGCAATATCTTTTTGTACAGTCAATGTACATTTTGCATCAGTTTTGATTTATTATTCATACCATTATTTTATTACATTGATCCTTCCCTTCCCTCTCCCAACTTCCTCTTCCCTCTTTCTGGTTCCCCTTCTCTCCTTCTCCCCTTTAAGTTCAAAATCTCATGCAGGTTTAAGTAGAAGCCCTGAAAGAAAGAAAAATGAATCAGACTCATCATCCATTGAAGATACCGGTCAAGCCTATGTTGTAGGTCAGCAAGCAAAAAATAATATTACTGTATTTACTAACTAACCTCTAAAATTGCTTTTGGTGTAATGCTTTGATATATTTATTAACTGATTGTAATATTTCGATTTGAAAAAAGGAGCAAAGTATCACATATTAAAGTAATCCAGGCCAATTGCCTGTTGTTCTTGAATAATTGTTGCAATGAACCAAAAAATCCTCCTTTGGACAACACCAGTCTGTACACAGGTGTGCAAAGTATTACTTTTACTTGACAGTAAAAGCTGTTCCAGAAAACATTTTCCATTTTGTCACTTCAGAGTCCCATTTTATTGTATGGATCTTTTAATAATTTGCTAGTCTTCACAGTCTGTTTGTTAAGCTTGAACTTTTTTAGTGTTTTCTGTGGAAAGGGTGCAGGGAGTGATTTTTGGAAGGGGACTCAGTTTGGCATAAGCTGCCTACTGGCTAGTACCTCTAAGCAGTAACTGCACAGTTCTTTTTTGTTTGGTCTCATTTGGATATAACAAATTAGGTACAATTTTTTTGCAGTGCATTGGGTGTTTCACAAAAACACTCTTGTAGTGAGCTAAGCCAGATGTACTTCATTTTCTTGGCAAGGATTGGATTGCACACAAATAGTCTTACTAGGCAGTAAAAAATACAGAGTTCATATTTAAAAAAAAAAAAAGATTCAGAGCAGCTAAATAGACTTAAACTCATGCATTGGGTTATTGTACATTAATTTTTAATATCTGTGTCATCAGTTTCTGGTTATAGGAGGTTCCCTGTTATAATAATAGAAATTACAATGACTGAAACATTTGCAGCCTTAGCTTGCTTTTGTTGCTTTGCTTTTGCTTAATATTAAAATATTGATTAGTTACAGAACATCAGAAAAAGTGGAAGAAGGTTAAGTTTATGGGGGTTGGTATAAACAAGCTCGCAAAAAACCTGAACAAAACCAAAACAGAACAGTGTGTGACATTCAAATACTTACCGCATCTTCCCCCACTTCACTTGAAACCAGGACTGACTTGGGAACCATGCTTTTTCAGTACTGAGAGCATAAGCTACTGTAGAGTGAGATGAGGCATGCAGTTTCTGTAGTGGCTGGTTGCAGCCATTTATCCTATGCTTTTAGCTTTACAATTAGTGTTATCATGTGCTTACCCATAATCTTCTGGGTAGCAATTCTGATAAGGATCTTGGCTAC
>NW_009196608.1:18568-34822 GCF_000690835.1 Fulmarus glacialis | reverse complement strand
GCTGAATCATGTTGCCTGTGCTGGGGGACACACATTCTTTGCATGATGAAACTCATCAGCTGAAACTTTAGGGTTCAGAGGTTTGGAAAAGGCCAGGACTGCCTTCCTAAGAAGTTTAAATTATCTTACCTCATTTACTTTTATAACTTAGTACATTTATTATTTTATCCTCTTTAAAGTATGGCCGTATTTGCTTGGCATTGATCATTCCAAAGAAAATATGATTCTATATGCAAACCAATTTAAATAGAAATACTTTGTTCAAATTCCTTGTTACTGCAGCAATTTATTTGTTACTGTACAAGATCTTATAAGACTCCTGTTGTGTTGGTTTATTAGATTAGGCATATTCATCCAATCCTGTTAGAAAATTTAGGCTTTGGCTTAGTTTCTTAAAGATCCATTAATTTTATCTGAAGTTAATAATGGTTGTAAAGGCCAAACTTCTGTCCTTCCTTTTAATTCTTTGCCTTTGCATGAGCTGCTATCTATCTGAACCTTGAACTACAACAAAAGTACATGAGGAATTTGGATTTCCTAATCCAAAACTACTTTCATGTTTATTCATTTTCAAAATAAGTAAGTAGTCTGATATTGTGAATGAGCTCATGTGTATTGTGTAAAGTTTGAAATACTTCCTGGTAGCTTTCGTATTAAAAATAAAAATTGATAACAATGTCTAATATTTCCATTCATGTCACAGGCGTTAGCATGAATACTTCGGGAAACCTTCCATCATCGATGCTGTTAAAAGAGAGTGGTAAGTTGATAAATAATAATTCAGACTGTTCCACCTGTCCTGTTTCTTCACTATTCTTAAATCAAATACCTCTCCCAGTTAGTTGGATAGAACCTTTTCCTAAATACAACACCTAATATTTCTTTTGGATTGCTTCTTGAGGGAGATTTTGACATCTGTGTGTAATATTTTTCAAATATGAATAGTGTCTGTTTAGTTTGAGACTTGAAGGGTGCTATTACCCAACATACCATGCTCTTCAAAGCTCATTTCCTTTACTCATGAGGTTACTGGTTCTGTAGAACCCGAGAAGACTGTGTTTTCTTTTTAGTTCTTTTACTCTTTAGGTTTGACTTGGTTTTGTGGGAGAAAAACTCCTTCTCCAGGTGGTGCACTCTGTTGCACTCTTGCATCACTGTTTTCTGCTTGTACCAGTGTGCAGAGCTCAGTAGGTTTCTGCCGTTATGGAATTGCATGTTCCACTTAGGGCAAAAGTATGCCAGGCACTCCAGACCAAATGAGTTGTTATCTTCTCTAGGTAGCAAATTCATGAGTTCAGGCTTACAATATGTTGGCGTTTCGTGAAGTTTCAGGAGATTGGTTTTTTCCCAATCATGCTCCTTCTGTCTCTTAAATGCCTGGGTCTACTTCAGCCTGTTGGGAACCCTCAGGAGTCACGTAAATCTGTTGTGAGGGTGTTCAGATTTTGGAAGAGGCAAAATCAACAGCCTGTGGAGTTGCAAATGAGGAATATATTTAAACAAGATAGGTTTTAGTAGATGTTTCTAATGTTGGTTGTTTTTTAATGAAGGAGCACCATTAAGAGAACTCACTGAGTAACCTTTTAGTAACTTCGTATAATAAGCCTCAGTTTCACTTTTAACAACATGCTTATGTCCTGCTGACCTGAGCAGGGCACGTAAACACAGATCTAAATACTTTGCTGAACTGAGACTAATAAATTTGAAGATTCTAGGGCTCAGTTGTGTTGTGATTCCAAGATACTCAGCTAGGTGCGTTTCTTAGGAGGAATAAAAGATTTTAACTGCTGAAGGTGGGAGAGAGTTATAACAGTGGTGTGGGTTTTTTTATTTGGACATGGCTTGGAAGATGAAAGTTGGACCCACTAGTTCAGAACAGCTTGTCAGGTTATTAGAGAAGTAATCTTTTTAATGGAATAGAACTTCAACACAAACCTGAAGGGGAGCATTCAGGTAGTGTCTGATCACGAAATGTTGGCTTTTCAGTTGACTCTCTGCAAACAACACAGAACAGAGTTGCCTCACCAGAAAGAGAGATCACTTTGGTGAACTTGAAAAAGGATGAAAAATTGGGCTTAGGTAAGTGGCTTTAAAATTGTTGTTGTCATGTGTGCTCCCAGAAGCCAAAAACAAAATAAAGTTTTCTGGTCTGTATTTAAGTATTTATTGTAGGACTGAGGTGCAGACAGTAGCTGGATTTTGAAGATGCTGAAGCCTGGACTTACTTGGTAGTGCCTGCTACTGATTTGTTGAGTGATGTTAAGCAACTCTGTTTCTCAGTTTTTTCATTTTGTACATGTAGGATAATATTGTGAACTAGTCATCCTAAAAGTTGACCATTAAAGTTCATCTCTGTGTTCAGGTACAAGCTTTTTGTCTATGTGGACACCTCGCAGCTGTGACAGCTTGAAGGCTTTAAACAAAAAGAAGACATTATAAAGCCATTATGAGCTAATTGTGGAGTGTTTTTCTTACTCTTATAATATCATCAGATGGAACACTAATTTGAGGTTTAAAGAGCCTGGAAGATGAGATATTTGCATTCCATTCCTCCTTCTACTGCTGAGTTTTTTCATAAACCCACATAATTTTTCCCTGTATGAGTAATGAATAATTTGGTGTCAGTATTGTGCTTTAGGGAGGCTCTCTAAAGTGTCCTTAAGGACATTGTTCTGTCATTCAAAATAGGACTGTTGCGTAAATTTGAAGAGGGGAAAAAGCCTACAAGACAATAACATTTAGTGTTTACCCTACACAGTAACTTAAGAGTTGACCAAAAAGGAAAGAAATTCACATGAAATGCACCGTTTATTCTCTTCCTTCCCCATGCAATCTGTGGTACTTTGCTGTTTTAACTAGAATAGAGAAGACTTGATATCTTCTATTTTCTTTTTTTTTCATCTTGAACATCCTTCCCAGGTTTACCTGGTAGAATTAGCAGAAACAGATTAGAAGCCTTAAAAGAAAATGGAGAGTTGAAAAACTCAGTTCTTAAGACCAGGGTCAAACATTTACGTGAAGCATCTAACAATGGAGAAAACCAGAAAGTTTTAAGTAAGAGAAAATACATTTCATCTGGTCAGCGCATGTACATTTAATGTCATCTGTTTGTGCGTGTGTTTCTCTTGCCACAGTTGCCTTCTGTAGCCTTTGCTGGAGTTTTCTGGGAAGCCAGCTAGACAAAGTCTGAATCACTTGCTCAAAAACAGAGAATGCAATAAAGCTTAATCAAAAAAGCTTTGCCATTTACTTTCACGTAGACTTCTTTGAGATGTATAGTTTTCTTTTACTTTACATTTATTAGTTTTTGTCCGTTCTGAAATATGGACTTGTGTTGCATTAAGTTACACTGTGATCACTGACATTTTTGCCTGCTCTTGGCCTTTTTTAATAGGCTTTCAAATAGTTGGCGGAGAGAAGACGGGGAAACTTGATCTGGGAATTTTTATTCATTCAGTTATTCCCGGAGGGCCAGCTGATTTGGAAGGATCTCTAAAACCAGGTGAATAGTGTAAATAAGAAGAGATGTATATATGAAAGAAAAGGCCAAGCACGTATGTCGTACCATTCCCATCTATGGCTGCGGGCATCAGTCCCTTACAAATGCTGACCTTCAGTTACCTTCTGGATAATTTCTGAAAACCGGTGATACTTCTTTGTTAAACTATACGAAAACAAAAATAATTCGAATCAAAGTAAAAATGATAAAGCTTGAAGTAGCAGAAGATTAAAGTAAAGGATAAAGATAAGGGCTTTATTTGCTATTGTCTCTCTATAGATGCTTTGTAATTTCAATTTTTTAAAACTCCAAATCCATACTTTGATTTTGGAAAAAGTGAATATAACCATATGGCTACTATACCGGGGGGGGGCGGGTTTGAAGTGGGGGGAGAAAGAAAATTTATTTTATTTAATATCTGCTTTTTTTTTTCTTTTCATTTTAGTCTGTGCCTTGAACTGAACTGTGTATTGCTTATTTCACTTCTTGATTTTTGATTTTGAATCCATTTTTCTTACAGCAGAAGAGAAGGTAGAAATCATAATATGAAAAGGTTTGGCAGGTTTAAAAAGAGAAAATATTCATAACCAGTTCTTGTCTTTTTGTTTTTTTTAATGATTAGGGTTCCCTATTACAGCATCACTTGAATTTTAGTAGTTTTTAATCCATGCATTGTGTAGAGATTTTCAGACCTGTACTCCACATTCTCACTGATGGATAAAAATGTAGATGTTAGACTGTATCTGAACAAACCCTTTTGTGCAGGACACCGACTAATATCTGTAAATAGCACAAGTTTAGAAGGCGTCAGCCATCATGCAGCATTAGAAATTTTGGAGAATGCACCTGAAGACGTGACACTTGTTATCTCTCAGCCCAAGGACAAGCTATCCAAAGGTACGGAGAGAAATATTCCTTATTATTATTAAAGAGTTGTTCTTTGAGTTTGAGCACTCTGTCTTCTCTGACACCTTTTGTAAAGTACTTTCTGTGTTTCTTTAAAATTACTAATCTAATCAACTGAGATAGCCATAAAACATCACCTTAACTGCAGTCACTTCTGTAAGCGACCCTAGCTAATGTATGCTAGCTGAAATGCTTGAAATTGTGTTCTGAGACTGAATGAAGTAGTGTGTTACGGTAACCTTTGGTTCAGGACACACCAGTTGCATTGTAAACAGAAAGTGTTCTGCATAATATGAACAGGTAAAACCTCACGTGGTTGTAAGCTGAGGAATCTGCAGTGTCATACTGCAGATAAGATGTTACCAGCTACTGATGATTGTCTTGTCTCCTGGTTTTCAGCATCGTCTAACACTGCACACATCGGCAATGGAACCAGGGGTTATTTAAGGAGGCCATCATCGGTGCAGGACAATGAGGCAGAGTCCTCTTCGGAAGAACACAGCCAGTCCCATGGTCACCAGAGACCTGTTTCAGGGAGTTTGTCTGGTTTGTCGGGAGGCAAGCGGGATGGAAGTGTGAGCTCCCAGGATTCCAGAACCGAGAGTGCCAGCCTGTCTCAGAGCCAGACAGCCAGCTTCTTCGGCAAACATGCAAGTGGTAGAGCCCAGCAGGATCCTCAGCGTTACAGTGATTCCCAGTCTGGGCTTTCTAAAATGAACGAGAAGAGAAGATCCTTATCTGACAGTACTCGAGCAAAAAATAAAAGACCTGGGGTAGTGGAGTCTGTGGAATATTCTGACCGAGGGGATTCTGACATGGATGAAGCAACTTACTCCAGCAGTCAGGAGCAACAGCCAGCTAAAAAGGCATAGTATATATATATGAATATTACCCATCAGTGTAATAGTGGTAGTGAAATAGCTGACTGTGGGTGTGAATAAGGTGAAAGGATGTTGGGGAGGGACAGCCTAGCCTGCAGCTTATCCTTCTAAAGGCAAATGCTAATAGTTAATTTCTAATAATTTGGTGATTTTGTTCAAAATAAATGGAGAAAATCAATCCTCTAACTTGAAACAACTTCCCAGCTTTCCAATGTTACGAGATGGGCATGTCTTAGTAGAGGCAGATTGTGCTTTGGGATGAATGTATAGTGCATTTGTTGATTCTGTAGAAAAACTCCTTTCAATTCTGTGTTTTTGTCCAATATGATCATAGTCTAGTGAGCACCCCTAGAGGTAAGTTTATTCACCTGGCAGATAAATTAAGTTTTTCCTAGATTAAAGTAGTAGTGATGCATCTGGAATAGGTAGCAGCAGAACTTACTGTCTTTTGGGATTGATCTAATCCATGGAAAACTGCTCTTGTGTAGTGAAGTTCAGCAGTGAGCCATGCTCTGAACAGAGACAGCTTGCTGCTTCACCTTTCTGAAAGTACACAATGGCAAGTACTACAAATTAATTACTAACTTGCGGTGATTCCTCTTTTCAGCTGATGGAGGTTATTCAATCAAGTTGTGGCAGCTCCTGCAAATTAATCCGACAGACCCTAGGCTGCTGTAATACTGAAGTACTATAGTTTCTGTGTTCTGTGACCAACTCATTTTGACAATAAAGACTTGGCTGCTGAAGGCCAAGTATATTTCTCTGCTAAGCCTGTTCAATGGCAGCAATGAAAGAGTTAAAACAATGAGCCTTATGAGTCTTACTAATTGGTACTTTGCCATGTGGACTCCTTTTGACTGCATGTGACACAAAAACACACCCTTTAGGGTCTTAACTGTAAACTTCTGTTCTAATGGCAAATCATTTTCTCTTTTTGTTTTGTTTGTTTCTGTTTCTTCTTTTTTTTTTTTTTTTAATAAAGGAATCTTCCTCAGCAAATACAGCAAACAAAATGAATTCTAAAAAGGTTACTGCAACAATTCTTAAACCTGGAGATATCTTTGAGGTTGAACTAGCCAAAAAAGATAACGGCTTGGGAATAAGTGTCACGGTACTGTTTGACAAGGTTTTTAGATGTTTTCTCTTTTTCTCTACTCCCAGCAACCCATTAAATTGCTAAATTACAAGGAAGCAAAATATTTACTGGAGTCACTGTTAAGTGTATAGTTTCACTGATGTCTGATTAATCTTACCAAAGCTGAAAAGTAATACTATTTTATATCCCTTTTCTTGTCATCTGCCCTTTAAGTAACTTGTTTGTTGTTTTATGGTGGAGCCCCAAAGTCCTAACAGAATCTTATCACAGACGCTGCTTTGTGAGTACAAAAAGCAAGATGGTCTTTGTCCCTTGCTACCTAATAATGTGGCAAATTTACAAGGGAGAGAAATAAGACCTTCCCTGACTGGCATCGCAGGCAGCGGAAGTGGTAGTGTTACTTAAGAGTGTCTATGCATGTCCACACACATACACCATGTTCGGTGTTCTCCCTCTGCTGGATAAAAGGCAGAAAGCAAAAAAACCTACTTAAATCCAAATAAGACCTGGCTGACACTGCTTTCTTGCAATACGAGACAGAAATGTATTTTTAATGGACTAATTTCTCTTCGGGCTATAAAATTTTGAAGGTAGTTTATGTTTAGGGCCTGCCGTACTGCAGAGTGGCACTTCAGGGGAGAAGAGAATGGTTTATAACTGAGATGCACACATTTTTCACTGCTCCTGTTCTTGTATTGTGTTCAAAAATATATTTTGGTATTTTAATATTCAAATATCTCCGATCACTGGTCTACACGGTAATTTGAAAAAGGAAAACTTGCTTAAATTATAACAATAGAGAGCAGTTATTAGTTGTAGTTCAAAACTGGTGGCTTTCACTGGCTGTTTGTACCTAAAACTAAATTGGCCTTTTCCCAAATGTGGCCATACAGATAGGCATGTAGGTGCAGTGTCAATTCGCAAGCCTAGCACTGTTTTCATATATATGGCTAGTATTGTAAGAGGAGCAGAATCAAATTCTATTATTTTAGCATCCCAGTCTATTCAAAGTCATATTGCTTTGTCAAGCTTATAACTTGAGACAGCTGGAAGAACTTGATTGAATAGCATCAAGCCTGCTGTATGTGTGCATTGGCTTTGTAGAAAACGTTAGAAGACGCCAACCGATGCAAAGATTTCCCTTAAAGAATGACCAAATGGTATCTTCATTGACCTTTCCTTTTTCAGCCTCCATTCTGCCCCTTGCATTGCTATCCTTTACAGTAGTGAAAAAGGTGTTTTAAGTTTTCATATGTAATGCTGTGTGCTTTGGGAGTGATCATTAATACACTGTTGGTCTCCCTCTTCCCTCTAAGTTTGTGGAGAAGCACTGATAATGCAGCAGTGAGCCAGAATCATGCAATGGTTTGGGTTGGAAGAGACCTTTAAAGATTATTTAGTCCAACCCCCCCTGCAATGAGCAGAAAGGCTAAGGCCCTCCAAAAACAATGCCATTTGAGCTTGAGCAAATTTTTTCAGCTTAGACCTTCAAACTTGTATGAGCTGAGAGAAAGCAGCGCTCCTTAGTTTCCTGTTACATCAAAGAGGGTGTATTGGAGTAGGACACTGCATGGGTATGAATCTTCTGCTTTGGCATGCTGTGCTCTCACACATCTCTGAGCTTTGATATGCATGCAAGGATGTAAAGTCCAGCATAATGCAGACATGTTTCTGCTGAAGGACATTTATTTGTTTTGGGTGCATTTGCATTGTGATGCATCATGTTTTTACAATCTTCCCACCCCAACTTAATGTGTAATAAATTGCATGACTGCGAAAACATGCTTTGTGTAACATTTTGGTTTTGATAGTTTGGCTGTTCTTTTTACATGCCAGTAGCCCAAGTGCTTCCTGAGTACAGTTCTCCTTGTGTGACACTGTGTTTAATTACTAAGTATTCTAACCGCAAAAAGACTAACAAATCCTATTTTTGCTTTCTATTTAGGGCGGTGTAAATACTAGCATAAGGCATGGTGGTATTTATGTGAAAGCGATTATTCCTAAGGGAGCAGCAGAAGCAGATGGCAGAATAGAAAAAGGTAGTATTTCAGTTCTTTCAGTTGGGACTCTTAATGTGAAAAAAGGGCAGATAACTCTCTGTGGTGGACTTGATGATACACTGTGGCCTAGAAGCTAGGAACTCTGTTTGCCTCCTTTCAGTGTACCTTTTTCACTGGGAAGAAGAGCTGTTTTTCCAAGCTGCTGCATTTGCAGTTGTCATTTTAAATATTGCCTTGATAGCTAATTCTGCAGGTGAAGATTGAAAAAAGTGTAGAACAACTGCAGAACCAACAGAAAACAGAGACTGTGGAGGGGAAAAATAGGAGATAAGCTGCAGGTTTTGTTTTTTTTTTTTTTCTAGTGCAGCCTGTGTTAATGGAGAACACTTCTCTGTTCCAGCCATGGAGAGAGAGGGCTTTGTATTATTTGTGGCCTTCTTGTTTGGCATCCTGGGCAACTCAATGCATAAAAATCACTGCAATTGTTACAGCTTTTCTTGTTTGTAAGTGAGGCCACATTCTTCACTGAAGTGAGAATTCCCACTGTAGACGAAGATTTGTTTTTAATGAAGAGTCTGAGCTTTGTGGCAGGCTATCATTCTGATGGTTAACACTAGCTTTGACATGGGGTTATCCCATAGAATCATAGAATCAGTTAGGTTGGAAAAGACCTTTAAGATCATTGAGTCCAACCATATAGTTTAGTTGCAAGGTTCTCTTCTTGACTCAGAGTATGAAGGGGAGGGAGAATTTACTTCAATAACTGCCCTTGTTAGCTGAGACTTGAAGGTTTCTGTGCATCATATATGTTTTATAGATGATGTTCTGCCTACTTTTTCTTAAATTAGTAATCAATCATTTGTAGGTGACCGTGTGCTCTCCGTCAATGGGATTAGTTTGGAAGGTGCTACCCATAAGCAAGCTGTTGAAACGCTGAGAAACACTGGGCAGGTAAGTGGCTGCTAGTGCTACTCCTATCTGTAGTAAACCAGATCTTCATGAGTGAAAAGAGGTAAAGGAACCCGAAGACTGGAATTCTCCCCAGTGTCCTGGTTGCTTTAGGTGTGCTTTCTTAGGCTCCTTGGCTTCCTGGGCCTTGAGCCTCACTGCCCACCCTAATGAAATTCTGGCTTTGTGTGCGGGTGAGAGGTCTGCATGGAATTGGTTTCTCATTGTCCCTGGGCTTCATAGGAAGGAAGCCCAGGTGCACGGGTTGGAAAGCAGCTGTAGCAGCACGCTACAGACGGGTCCCAAATCTGAACCACTGAGGAGGAAGGGGCATCCATATTTGCAGCTGTGTTTGCATGCTGTGTCGGTAGCTTTACTTGAGTCTTGGCCTTTTTGGATAGTGCTTGATTCTGTCAGTGGTGTCTCCTCATTTGATAGAGCTATTTATGGCAGCTGATTCATACGTGGAAGTACATGTACACCTGAAAATAATCAGTGAATGTACACATTCAGAGCTGCTAAGGACTCTATTTGTGCTCACTTTATAAAATGCTTTTAACGCTATTGCCTGTATGCATGTGAAAATGACACGGTCTTTGACACTTCTTAACCCCCTCACAGCCTTATTGGAAGAAAACCCTTTCTTACTCTTGTGTTGGCAAGTGTCTTGCAAGTCCGTTAGTGTATTTTGGAGGTTGTTACTTACAGCCCTTAAAATAAGGAACAAATGGAGGATGTATGGGGAGGGAGGTGTCTATAAAGTTTGCTGCTTGTAATACTTAGGACCCTGACAAGTTAGAAAGAAACATGTACTCTAGACTGTACTATCTCCATGACTGTTGCCAGTAACTGGAGAATGTTTCATCTCTTTAGGTGGTGCATCTGCTGTTGGAAAAAGGTCAGCTTTCAGTGGCCAAGGTTCATGCTCCAGTAACACCACAATGCACGCCTCCAAATCAGGTGGGGCAATGTGAGCCACAGGAGAAACCAGCGACAAAAACTACAAATGCCAAAGATTACAGCTTTGTCACTGCAGGTCAGGTCACATAGGACAATTGTCTGAACTTTCAAAGCATCCTTTAGTTTTTATAATATTTTTCTTCAAATTTTCTGTAGAATAGAAAGACAGACGGGAGAAAGAGCTGGTAGGAATCTACTGAGCCCTTGCACATAATGCAGTCTCTTCCTTTTTGTGCTGTTGCATTTGTTTTTAAGATTTCCTTTCACATCTTGGTAACTCTGTTTAGTTACTATTAACTGTTTGCTCTTTCACTGTTCCTTCTTGTTTCCCAATTTCACCAGCCTTGCAAGCCAGGGCTGTAGCAAGGTTGGAGTAAAAGGGGTGCTGCTATCTCTGATGCTGCTGGGGAATGCCAAGGGGAGGTTAAGATACTCATATATAAATGAGAGCTTCTGTAGGTCCTACTGTTCCTGTCTAGGCAAGGGGAGACATTAAGATCTGGATGAAGAGAGAAGAGGGATTTGTGTAGCTGACTAGACGTTGGCATATTTTAGCTTCTCTTGCTGGAGACCTGTGAAAGTGGAGGGAAACCTACCCAGATGGGGAAACCACTGCAGATGCCTTTTGGTCTTCCTGCATGGGATTTATCCTGTCTGCCAGGAACTCCAGTTGCTGCTCTCAGTGGCCAGAAAGGTTATGTCACTCTGCTTTAACAGGCTCCTTAATGGACTTCCTGGGGAACAGTATTTTGGAGACACCCTGGCTTTCTGTATAGTGTGGATGTTGTCAGGGCAAGCCAGCAGACTGAGAAGTCATGATCAGCTTTTTGTCCTCTTTAACTTGGAGAGGTCTTTTAGATAACGCTTGTGTTCAGTAAAGTGGAAGAACTCTGTGAGGGGGAGAGTGCGCATTGTCATGTCTGGAGTAAGAGCGCCAGCCACTTTTTTCATGGCCAGCGTGCTGTAGAAAATAATAAGTTAACATTTCTTTTGCAGAGAACACATTTGAGGTAAAGCTGTTGAAGAATAGCTCAGGTCTTGGGTTCAGTTTCTGCCGTGAAGATAACCTTACCCCAGAGCAACTGGGCTCAACTATTGTGAGGGTGAAAAAGCTCTTCCCTGGGCAGCCCGCCGCAGAAAGTGGGCAGATAGAAATTGGGGACGTCATTCTGAAAGTGAATGGGGCATCGCTAAAGGGTTTATCCCAGCAGGTTTGTATCTTAGTAGTGAAACTCATGCGGTGGTAGTCCTGCAAGTCTTGGGGGTCTGTGTCTAATAATGAATCCCGCTGTGGCCACAGGAAGTCATTTCTGCTCTGAGGGGAACATCTCCAGAAGTCTCTCTTCTCCTTTGTCGGCCACCATGTGGTATACTACCAGACATCGATCCTTCTTTATTGGTAAGGTGTATGGCATATGACGTTTTTTTTTTTAATTTCTATTTGAAGGTTCATTTATTCAGTCTGGTGGGTGGGTTAGTTAAATGCAAGATGCAGATGGAAAGATGGGGAGGGTGCTCACAGAAACATGGTTCTTGTAGTAAATCCCTCAGGCATGTACTAAGCATTTTGTGGAAATGTGAAATAAATGCAGGGCTTTAATAATTTTTTTTTTTTCCTCCATTTTGTGGCTTAAGACATTGGAAATTGGCTTAATACACTGTTTCTGTGGCGGGGGTTTCTTTGCAGCCCAATGGTCTGAAGTTGATCTCAAATAGAAATTGGATATTTCTATAACGTATGTGAAGAATATTCTGCAAAACAGCAATTTGTCTGGTTTTGATGTAAAACCAGGGAAAAGATTGCCATATTTACTTACTGGAAATTAGAGGTATCCCAAAGAATATTTTCAAAATGCTCCAATACATAAATTGAAAGAACAGAAGGCCATTTTAGGACACTTGGAAGAAGTGGATATTAAATGTGTTTCAGCAAAAGAGTATGTAGAGGGGAATTTGCCTGAAAAGTAGGCTTTCCATAATACAGGAAAGTGTAAAACTAATGGAGACAAGTCTTCAATTTAAGTTATTTTAATATCATTTTCAAATAATAAAAACCATTCAAGTCTGATGACAGAAACCTAAACGTACAAATAACAAATTTAAGTGAAGTGAAAATTAGAGTAAGAGATAAGCAACTGAACAAACTAATAACACAAATAACTAGTCCTGCAATGAACCTGTTTGTGGTATGGAATAACTTTAATAAAACAGCACATATATTAAGAGAAAAAACAATAAACAGATGTTATAAACTTTTGTTTATAACATTATCACAGATTGGTGTGTTCATGAACACGAGAATTTGGCCATAAAAGCATAAATGAAGCTTTTAAACTTTGTGTGTCTGCAAGCTGACATCATTCTTAGGAATATGTGATTACTGGCAAAACTGTTCTTCATTCTCATGGGAGTTAACAACTTGGCTGAACAGTCTCCATTTGGCATAAATTATCATCATTTTTGTAGTCTGTTATGTAGCTTTTTCTTGAAAGCTTCCCTGTTTCCCTCCTGTGTGAGATTAGTTTGACTTCAGTTGCACTGTAAGCATCAGCAATGTGTTCTGTTTGGAAGGGATTTCATGGTAATTGCCTAGGTGACTGCTGGACATAGCTTAAAGGCATCTGTCATTAGGCTCTCTGAGGCTAAAGCCAAGAGTGTATTTGTTTTCCTTAGATGAATTTGCAGTTCTTTAGCGATATACGTTTCAAAATTTTGCACACTTTGTCTTGGCCAACATGCATTGAATTTGGTGAAACTGTGCTATGATACTTTTACACAGTTGAGGCAACATATAAATGGAAGGAGCCACTGACTAATTGCTTTTGGTAGTTTTATGCAGTCTTTGCAACTTTCTTTTGTCATCAAAAATGGGGTTTGATGAATTAAATGTCCTTGCTCTCTGTAGACTCCCATCCATTCACTCCAACAAGTATTTCCAGATGTCAGCAGAGAAGTTTCTGGTCCATCAAATGGTGAACAAGGTGACAGCTCGGATGAAAATGAAACTATTGATCTGAGCAAGAAAAGGCTAAAATCTCCCTCTAGAAGAGACAGCTACAGTGACAGCAGCAGGAGTGGTGATGAGGAGGTGATAGACTTGCCAGCACAGGTGGACCTTGGCTGGAGTTCTGCACTATACCAAACTTCAGATGAAGCTATGACACAGGCACATCAGTATGAGGCACACGGTGGTCAGGAGGAGGCTGTTCGCACCATCTTATATACTGATCAAGATGCTCCTAGCAAGTCAGAGCTTGAGGACAGGTATGCTGTTTATAATGATCCTCGTAATATTGTAGAAGGTGTTTATAAAAATAGTTTATTGGACCTATTCATAGAAATACTTTTTTTGTTTTGCTTTTTAGATCTGCATAATGTCAATATTGGTTCATATATTCATTTATGGGTGACGGCCACATTGTGCAAGCTGATCCTTGTTTTTTGCTTGTTTATCTGTAGTAATCTGCCATTGGATTTGCCGTTGATCCCAACCTGTAGAACTGTTCCTGATGTTACCACATCCGTTTTAATAAATGACTGTTACGCTACTCCTGCTTCTGAGCTGACTTCGCACCTGGGAGGAATGGATTCATTACTCAGCCAGTTGGAAAAAAATGCTGAAGAATATGAGCCAGTAATTTACTATTTCTGTCTTTCAGTAGCATAGATGTACCTACTGCTGTGGCCAACTGGAAGTTGTTTTAGCCATGGTATTGGGAGTGACTGGATAGAAGTTAGGCATATTAATTTACAAATGGGATAGTTGTAGGTTATACTTGCACTAACTTGGGCGTGTGCCTTATAAATTGCGCACATACCTGTGCTGTTTGTAACCAGTGAACTGCAGCTGCTCATACAAATGTCTGCAGAGTTGATGTATTTCCCTCTCCCAATGTGGAGGCATCCGTGTGTACATAGGTTGATGTGTATACGTCTATTTCGTGTGTCATTTCAGTCTGGAAAACTTGGCATTAAATATTTACCTACCTCTAAACCATGTACTCAGAGGAAGCTTAAATGGCAGATATCTTGCTTCTGCCCTGTTAGTTTTCTGTGTGATGGTTCAGAGATCAGAGGATAAATTGGGGCAGCAGGGACATCAGGAGACCCTGTTCTTTGCTACATTTATATCTATGAATCCCAAAGACTTTCTGCTCTGCTGCAAAATGCAGCATATTTTTGACTCTTCTGAAATAGCTTCTTGCCACCCCAGAAATGTGTTATGTATCAGAAGGGACTTCTGCTTCCATATCCTCACATAATCTATTCACAGATTGAAAAAAATGAAAATTGAGCATTGATATGTCTCAGTTGTGAGAGTCTTTCAGGTTAGAAAGCTATATACTCCATTTTGAGAAGAAACAAACTGTCCTTCTCTTAGTCCCTTCTTCAGAAGTTTTTCTCAAACCTTCCTGGTGTTCTTTGAGTTTCTATGCAAATAAGGCATATCTTTCAAATCAAAATTCATTCAAATTAAAACAGGCAAAACGTGTCCATGTGTTCAGTTCTGAGATAAGCTATGGTATTGTATCTCATTGTAGGAAGATACGTTCACCTGCTTTCTTCAGTTGAATAATTCCTGATGTGTTGTGTTATTTGAAAAATACAGAGCCTTTTTTATAAATGGCAGCTAGTTGAGGGTAAAATAAGGTGTTAGTTTTGGCATGTGCCTTCACAATTTTGTTTAGATCATAGGCCTTTGGCCCAAGGTTAGCTCCATGCAAAACAATAGTCTGTCTGAATTCATTAGAAATGCTTACTTGAAGCAGCTAAGCTGAGCCTGCTGAGACATGTGTCTTGGTGCTGTCCAGGCTTGTGTTCTGCTTAAATCAATAGGTAAATCAGTTGTGTATTTCTAACTGTCTTAAATTCTTCAATGCTTCAAATTGTTTGTGTTGTAAAGTGCTATTTTCTTCCCCTAGGAAGTAGAGCTCCGAGTCATTATGACAAAGTCGGAAAAGGGTAGTCTGGGTTTTACAGTGACCAAAGGTAACGATAACGTTGGCTGCTACATTCATGACATTGTTCAGGATCCTGCCAAAAGCGATGGGAGACTACGACCTGGAGACCGACTGATAAAAGTGAGAGAATTAATGTTTTCAGATACAGGGATTGCATGAAAAGGACAACTTCAAGTCAAAAAAAAAAAAGTAAACTCTGTTGTGGGCCAAAGGAAATGTGGTTAAGGAACAGAGGCATGCACCTTCTGAGAGACATAATTTGATAGCACTTAGACAAAAGAAATACAAGTATGAAAAGAGATTGCTGAAGGGAGTTATGGTATGTCCCACAGCTAAGCATGTGTGCAACCACTATTCATGATGGCAAAAAAATGGTTTAAAGAGAAAAGCATTCATAGATTAAATGAGATGGTTGCTCAAATATGTGGAGGAGTTGTTGGTCAAATACATCTATTGCTAGCATATTGTTAGGAAATAAATTTTAAGAGATTTGCTGTAGAAGAGTATCAGGTACATATCATGTGGTACAGGTGTTCATCATAGAATCATAAAATAGTTTGGGTTGGAAGGGACCTTTAAAGGACATCTATTCCAGCCCCCCTGCAATAAACAGGCACATCTTCGACTAGATCATGTTGCTCAGAGCCCCGTCCAACCTGACCTTGAATGTTTCCAGGGATGGGGCATCTACCACCTCTCTGGGCAACCTGCTTCAGTGTTTCACCACCCTCATTGTAAAAAATTTCTTCCTTGTATCTAATCTATATCTATCCTCTTTTATTTTAAAACCATTCCCCCTTGTCCTGGTGCAACAGGCCCTACTAAAAAGTTTGTCTCCGTCTTTCTTATAAGCCCTCTTTAAGTACTGATAGGCTGCAATAAGGTCTCCCTGAAGCCTTCTCTTCTCCAGGCTGAATAAGCCCAACTCCCTCAGCCTTTCCTCATAGGAGAGGCATTCCATCCCCCCGATTATTTTTGTGGCCCTCTGGAGCTGCTCCACCAG
>NW_009196608.1:0-18381 GCF_000690835.1 Fulmarus glacialis | reverse complement strand
CCACCAGTACCCCCAAGTCCTTCTTGGCAGGGCTGCTCTCAATCCCTTCATCCCCCAGGCTGTACTGATACTGGGGGTTGCCCCAACCCAGGTGCAGGACCTTGCACTTGGCCTTGTTGAACCTCATGAGGTTCACCTGGGCCCACTTCTCAAGCTTGTCCAGGTCCCTCTGAATGGCATCTCATCCCTTACGGTATTAGTTTCTGATCAACTGAAAACTTGTATTTAGGCTTTCAGGGACTGTGAGCAATAAGGATGAAGTGCATAACACAGAGCACATGTGTGAATCATTGCTAGATCAGGGCATTGACGCACTGCTGAATACTATTAAGCCTTAATAAAGTTAGGCAAATACGAGTCAAATTGGATTAGGTTGTGAGTCAGACTTTCAGGTTTTGGCCTATGCAGTTATAGCATTCCAATTATTTAAATAGGAACAGTAAAATAATATACCTCTTCAGATTGTTTAATATTTTGATATTTGGACTGTAAACTTGTTTCTTCACTTGCGAAAGTTCAGTTACATTTATGTGTTCTGTCTCCTTGGATAAGTATGATGAACTGTAACTGTTGTTGATAAAGCATCTATTGTTTTGTCCTTTAACGTCAAATGTCAACAATAGGAACAGTAATAAATCTTTCTGCAGTAATGCCGTTTTACTTGAACCTAACAAGGAGATCTCTGTTGCTTTTATTTTCGCAGGTTAATGACATCGATGTCACTAACATGAGTCATACCGATGCAGTAAACTTTCTCCGCGCTGCCCCAAAGACTGTCAGATTAGTGCTAGGGCGTGTTTTGGAGTTACCTAAAATGCCAGTGTTGCCTCATTTACTGCCTGATATTACACTAACGTGCCATAAGGAGGAGCTAGGTAACACAGAAGTATACTGCTTTTTGCTCTAAAGCAAAATTTTTCCCTTCAGTTACAAAGATACAACTTGATTTTTCCTCCCCCCTCCCCGCTTTTTCTTGCAAAGGTTTGTTGTTATCAGGAGGTCATGACAGCCTTTACCAAGTTGTATATATTAGTGACATTCTCCCCAAATCGGTTGCTGCCAGAGAGGAGAGTCTCCATGCACTAGATATTATCCATTACATTAATGGAGTAAGCACACAGGGAATGACTCTGAAAGAAGCCAAAAGAATGCTGGAAACATACCTTCCAAAAGTGGTGCTCAAAGCAACCAGGTATGTTTTGGAAGCAAATGCTTCCCTGTACTTTTTGTTTTTCTCACATGATTGTATGAGTATATGGGTAAACCATGTTCCTGGTATGACAACTAATTCACTAGAGTGGTACTAGATGGCATGTTATTGAGGACTGACACCACAAAAAGGGTCTTTATATTTGCAGTTTTTGTGCTTCAGGGGAGCAGAACGGTACTTAGTACTTGCCATGCTTTGTGTTTCTTGGGAAGACAAGGCTGTGTCCAGCTGTGAAGTGCAAGTGTTCAAAATATGATTTTCAAAATATGACACAGGTTATTTAAATACAATTACTCCTTTTTCTTAAAACTGCTAGTGAGGGTTCTATAATCATAAAAAGGAGATAAAATATTGTTTTGTGCTTAAATAGTTCTACTGTCAACATGGATGTCTCAGCACACTGGTGAATGTCAAAATCCTATGGCACAGATCCTAGTGCACCACTGTATTTTTCACTGATCCCTGCTGCTTCTTTTATGGCAATACAGCAGTCAAAAAACCTTTCCAGATTACTCTGTTTTAATATTTACTTGGGACTGAAACATTTACTTCATTTTTGAAGTCTTCCAGCCATGCCTGCCGTTCTTTGCTTCCTCTCTCCTTCCACTCCGTTTTATCCCAGAAGGGGGAGGAGTTGCAAGGTCCTGAGGCTGCAAGGTTGAATCTTTTTGTCAGAATCTAGAAGGAAAGCCCAGCTCTAATGAACTCTTCGTTGCTCCCTGAAGTAGGAACTAACCTAACTACCAGTGCTTAATCTCTCTCGTTGAACATTTTAAGTATTCCAAAACTATTGTAATAGAAAGCACGATTAGCAGTTTTACTGATAGTACATATTTACATCAATATCTGATGATTACCATGACTTATTTTTTTTTTAATAAAAATTTCTGTAAACATTTCTTTTCATAGAGATGGTCATGCAGTGCTTCCAAAATCCAAAAGCCCTGATAGCTCAAATCCATGGCCAATGAAAGCTAATGGTAAGATTTGCCTGCTTTCTTATTGCAAATGAAATGCACATGTTTATAAAAATGAAGGAACTGATATGGGCCTTATGATACCATTCTAGTCCAGTGGCTGCACTAGAACTCTGCTTACTGAGATCAACTCCAGCAGGTGTTTGCTTGATCTTTCTTTTAAAAGCTCCATGAAAAGAGATTCAACAATAGTCTCTTTATGAGTCCATTTCTCTTGTAGTTTAGATATTCTAATATCAAGCCTAAGTCTTTCAAGGAGTTAAAAAAAAAATCGATCAATTGATTATCATCATCATAATTGTTATTAATAATAATAATGTTGTTGTTTCCTCTGACCAGGCATAAAAATACCTATTTGTTACATTTGAAAGTGCTTCAGATCTCTCATTGGTCTTCTCTTTTTCAAGACCAAAGGAGCCCAAATTGATTGTATTGCTCCCCTCCAGTTTGTTTACATCTTGCTGTTTTCCTCTTCAAGTGTGGTACTTCTGGTCACACACACGGCATTGGGTGAGGCTCAGCAGTGCCAAGCAGACAGGAAGAATTATTTCCAGGGTTGTGTGGACAGCATTCCTGTTAATACATCCCGAGTGAGATTAACTTCCTTTTGCTAAATAGTTCCTTGTTTGCTGACTTAGGTTCAGGATCCTTTACCACCTACATTTGCTTCTGTGCAGAGCAACTGCTTATGCAGTTACTTACCATCTTAAGCATTCGCTTTTTCTTTGAAATGTGGCACTTCGCATTTGTCTTGCTTCATTTGTCTTTTGCTTTTCGTGCTTCCTTTAACGTATCTAGATAACTTTGAGTATTAATCTTGCCTTATGAAATTATTGCAACTCTCACAGTTTAGTGTTGCTCACATATTTTCCAAGTGTGCTACATGTTTTGTTTCAAAAAACTTGGTCAAGATATTCATTAGGAACAAGCCCTGTAACCAAATCTTGGAAGACCCCACTTAAAACTCCCTTCCTGTAGATGACTTGCCATGCATAGGTTCGTGACAAGATACAAGCTTATTCTTAGTCTTGTTATTTCATCTACAAGCTTCCTCGTTTGTAAAAGTGTAATGTATATGAAAATCCAGAACTTCACTAGTAGCTAGGTATATAACATCTACTGGTTCCACTTTGTCTCATTTATTATACTAGTAATGGGATGTCTAGGATAAGTGGTAGTCTCTGATATCATAGTATCACTCTTTTCTTTACCAAGAAGAGAAAGGTACCTTTGAACAAGGACCCAGATGTCAGATGATGTTTAAAAAAAAAAAAAAGTGACAAGTGATTGCGGGGTTGTATTTTGTTCATTTCAAGGGAAAGGGAATCATGCCCTGTTTCCCAAAGGTGCATGTTTCCACTGTATGTTGTTAAGCTATTTATCAACATTTCTCTTTGCTTAGAGTTGGTTATAAAGTATAGTCCATCAGATGTAAGTTTTGGCAATGGCCAGTAACCAGGCAGGCATAACATAATATTAAATACCTTTTATAAAGTATTCTTTTATAAAAATAATTGATGGGGGCTAATTTAATTTCTGTGAAAAAGTTGCTGTGAAGTTGTTGTTTTTTCCCATTTTTGTTTAGGCTGTTCCTGTGGTGATCCCTGTGATAAAACAGAAAAGACAATTGATGCTTACGGCCCCAAGGTAAATATTCCTCTATTGTGCCTATTATCATTAACCAGAGAAAAGGATCTACTCTACACATGTTTTTAAAATAAATAAATTAAACAATCTGTTAATGAAAGTATGCAAACCCACTATTGTCCGTTGATGTGAATAAGCAGTGATCATAATAAATATGCAAGTTTTCTGAATTGACCTTCTCTTTCTTTGGAACTGCTTTATCGAAAGACAAATGGTCTTATCAGAAGGATGCAAGGCTATGATCCAAAAACTCCATTCTGTTCACAGTTTCTGCAGATGCTTGCATGTTACATTTACTAGATGGTTTTTCTTTCTTTTTTCCCCCCTTCGTTTTTTCTGAGAAATGGTGTGTTGTGGGACCAAAAATATTGAAGCCTGACTATGTTTTGTAGAGGTTATAATAATGTTAAATACTACCATGTGTTCTCTTTTAGTAGTTGCTTCTTGATCACCATGTGTTTTTTTTTCTTAGTTGCGTTAAAATTTTTTTATTTGCTCTTTTCATGGGAAACTTCTAACACACCTAAAAGCTGCCCACCCATCACCCAGCTATCTCAGATGAGAATACGATATGAATAGGGTTTTCTATTTGTTGCTAAGTAGAGCGGTGAACTTTTAAGGGTTGCTTGCTGCTTCAGCAAACTGCCAGACTCTTTAATAAAGAGTTAATTTGTGCTGTTCTTTGCTTTCTCAGATAAACGGCAATGGCATCCTGGGACCTTCTCAGGCAAATACAGAAAACAATATCCATCACACAAAAGGACTAATGAATATCTCAGGATCTGGAGATGCACCTTTCCTTGGCTTTACCAATCAGATGTCAGATTTTTCTAAACACAGTGACAAATCAGGTAAGAGGAGGTGAGATGGGGGACAGCATAATTCAGTCTTCCGTGTACAAGTACAAGAGAATCAAGGCATTGTTGAATAGGCTGAAATAAGTCAACGTTAGGCTGGCAGTCAATTTTAGAAGACCATCTCCATGTCGTGTGCTCTGCTTTAGAGGAATTATTTGATGTTGGAAGTGGATTTATGGAAATCGGATTCTGTGTTAAAGAGAAATGAAGGAAAGCCATGATAATAGCTAGAAATAATGCCATCATGTCTGCCCCTTTAACTTTTTTCCCCCAAAACATCCTATATTGGGAAAACTTGTCATTTTATACTATTTCTCTTTAGAAACAGAGGTTCCAGATGATGAGTATTATGATGAGGATGATCACAATGAAGTTGTCCAGTATCTGTTGGATGTTGTAGATGAGGAAGCCCAAAACCTCTTAAATCGTAATAATGCAACTTCAGAGGCTCAGAGTTTTCTACATCTCAAGAAGGCCACATCAGAAGATCACTTGCCAGGTAACATGAGCCATTAAAAAAATCATATCATTATGAGCAAAATACTTCTTGAAACAAGGTGCCAAGTAAGCCATTGGTTTGGTAACAGGGAGAGTTGACATTGAATTGATGTGTGAACTGAAAGTTTCCCAAGTAGAACACGCTGATTCCAGTGAACTTCAGATGCAATTTAGTAAGTCAAGTTCTGGTTTGATAAATCTGGATTTTGCTTTAAGTAATCTGGGAAAATGAATCCCATTCTGGCATTGTCTCGAGTAGAATTCATATTGTTTAGGTACCTGGTTCTGCAGCTACAGTCATGTTGAAATGCAGAAGCGTTTCAACATTTCATTGATTGCAGATTGCACAACTTGGAAATGTGTTGAGATCTCTCAAAACCAAGCGATTTGCCAACCTGCTTTGTCTCTTTTAGAGAAACTATTTTTTTCGCTACCTGCTTCTGTCTGTACACCTTTCTTTTCTTTCATTCCATCTCTTCAGCTCCAGTTGTTATTAACTGAAATTTAGTGTGGAGTAAGATTTGTAGTCCCTTTGTGGTGTCACACTATGTATGTATGCTCCAAAAGTTCAAGCAAGATGCTTGCTACTCCTGTAGAGGTTCCTTCTAGAACTCAAGGTATACCTTCCAAAATTATAATTATTTCAGCTCTTTTGCTGCTCTTCAAGTTCATTGAGTTATTGTCATTGGTCATTACGTTAGAAATCAGGGAACACTGATGTTCTGGCTGTGCCAGGACCTCAGCTGAGGAATATCATTGGAGGTCCACTACTTCCAGTTTCTTGTAGCTAGGATCTGGCCTTTGCAACTGAAGGTGAATTGGATTCGTAAGATACGGCAGCAGGGAACTACTGTAGCAGACAGATGCAAGTCAGATTTTATCCGGCACATCTTAATTACATCTTGTTAATACAAAGAACAAGTAGAATCCTGGTTTAGACTTACTGCTGGTCTAAATGTAACTGAATTGCAGAAACACTATTGACATGGGAATCTAATAACTTACTAGCACTAGCATGTCCATCCATTACGCTGTGGCACAGATGTTCTGTTAGCTATGCAAACAACCTCACAGGTAATGACAGCTGTTCCAGTTAAAAAAGAAAGAAGCCTAAAGTCTGATTATCCTATACAGTAAGACCTCTTTTCCAACACACTGGTAGCAAAGGGACTTAAAAGATGTTTCTTGGTTATTCTGGCACCTGTATTCCCTGTGTAGTGCCAGACAGGTGTAACAGGATTCACATCTGTGAAACGGTGACTCCTGGGCATCTTTTGGTGTTTTTATGCTGTATCTCATGATTTTCCTGTTCCAATAGAGATGAATGGAAAGCTGACAGAAGATAAGTCTGAAGACACAGACTGTGATGGGTCATCTTTACCTGAAGATTTTTCAGAGGTGGGATGGCAAGAAGCTGGCAGACATTTGTCTGCTGATTTTGCTTTCTCAGACGCTCTTTCAATTTATTATTTTCCTTATTGGCATAGAACTTGTGGAAATAACTTTACATATCTTTTAAATGAAAACATTTTTGTCGGTAGTAGCTGTAAATGGTGTACAAACATTTATTTTTTAAACAGTAGATGATTATTCTATCATAAATTAACTATATAAGAGAACAAAACATAGAGTTATGTTTCTCGCCCAACAGCTTTTTTTTTTTCAAAAAGGGCGATAATAAAATACCTTGTTAATGTTATTTCAGGCATTTAACCTAAAGGATTTCCTTGATTCCTGCTCAAAGAAGGGAAGCAGTCACAATGAATGCTGTGTAGGCTTAACTGTCCAAAATGTAAATTTGAGGTTTCTTTTCCTCCTACTTTTTGCTAGGATGTGTTCATTAACTTGAATAACTTCTATATGTGGTTTACCCTACATTTTTTTACATCAGTCACTAGATGCCCAGGTTTTGTCTCATATTTCAAATCAGCAGAGCTCTGTCTATCCAGCACATCCTGGCTGTTGCAGCTTTCTGTCCAGTTAGTAGAGCTGAGAGTCAAATCAGGAATCTGGCTCTGTGTCAGTGTGCTCTAGGAGATCCACAAGTAAAATTCTCTGAGTATGGCAGTGGAAACTTGCAAGCTGGCCTAATAAGTATAAATGGGTTTGTAGAGTTTTTCTTGAAAGGAGGATCAAAATGCCTTCTTCTCTGCTGAGTCTTCATCGTCTGTTGAGGAAGGCGTATGTAGGAGTACCTGTCATTTAGAGGTAAAGCCCTGTTCTGTTCTATATAGGAATGGGTAGCTTGACAGGAGGCAGAAGTTTTCACTATCAAACTTACCTCATAAAGGGTTTTTAAGTAATACAAACAAAAAAAGTCAACTGGAGAAAATTTAGATGGCTCTACTGCTGCTATGAGTCGGGAATGATTTTAAGTTAGCTTTTTGGCCTTGTTACAGTAGAGCCCCTTTCCAAGTGCTCAGTGTTCCCGTCCTCTGTTATTTTGGGTTAATGAGATGTCTAAAAGAGGGAAATCTTTCATTATGTGCTGCTTTGAACTTAGTAACCTTCAGAAATAGTCCATGTAATTGTTAATTGTTTAAAATTTACAGTGAGTGAGTGTTTTAACTGTGTCTTTTAATGTGTTTTGAAATTTTTCTTCCACTAGCCAACACATGTAAATGGTTGTGAAGACTATTGTGAAGTAAAAGCTATGCCAGAAAGGTAAGATTTCTTTTCTAGCATTGCTTGAAAGCAAACCTGTGAAGTCTGAAACTCTGAAGAGGGTTATGTTATAATGGGGGGGGGGGGAAAAAAAAAAACCCCACCCCCAACCAAAACAAACCAATAAAATGTCTGTGCAATATCTTGTTGAATTGCTTTCTGTCTATTCTTGTTATTTAAAAGGTTATAATTTGCCTGAATACTAGTCAGCTTTAAGTGGTTTACTATGCCCTAGTTTTATTTATTCCTTTGATATGTGGTTATAACAAGTAACTAGGCTGTGTTCAAATGGCTCCAAATAACTTTATTTGCATTGTACTAACGATTTGGTACTTGCATGTGAAGAAAACATTCAAACAATGCTGTTTTCAGTTTGAATCTTTTCAAGCTTCATTAATGTTACTTCTTCTGGTTTTAGAGCACAGAAACTAAACCGTTTAGCTCCACTGGTCCATCTGTTCCCAATGGGTACTTGGGACTTTTTTTTTTTTTTTTACATTTTACTAAGGATATGCCTGGCCAAGTTACTAGCTGTCCCTTTGAGCCACCTTGAATTTTGGAAATTCCCAAGATCGTTTTTCTTTGTGAAATAATTTTAGTCCTTAGTCTAAGTGACGCTTCAGTCAAAGTGTGTATATTTCTTTTTATGTTTCGATTAAGTTTCTGGGAAGTTTTGCATTGAGACTTGGCGCAAGCAGAGACCTTATGACCTAGAATACTTAATTCGTTTATCACCATCTTCAACAAAGCTAGAAAACTTGCAATTGAAAATAGATATTCTAGTGTATAGGTAGTGAATTATGTGAACGGTACAAATTTGCTTTTGGACATTATTTGACTGCTTAGCCTTTGAAAAGTAATCGCATGATAGTTATTACTAGATTCATGTCTTCCTGGCTCTTTTTCCGCTGTTACTTTTTCCAAATCCCCACTGGGGATTTAAAAAAGGAAAAAAAATGGTGGTTTTTTGAGATTACTGGTATGGATCCAATCCAGAAATACTTGTAGCTATAAATTACTTTCTGGCGATTTTTTTTATTAGATTGCAAATGTGTTGGTTATTTCTAGGTGTTCTTTCTTACTTCCATACATTGTCCTCTCATAGATCTCCACAACCTCCCTTGAGCCAAGCAGATGAAGATGAAATCACATGGGGAAGTGATGAACTGCCGATTGAATCGGTCAGCCAGGAACATGTAAATAAAGGCAAGGACTTTAACAAATAATCAGTGGAAAACTGAGGATCACATTAAATAGACACAATGTCAGAAGTGAATTTTAAAATGTCCTGGGTATGTTTTGAGGGTGTAATGACAGGTATAATGGGAAATCTTAACAGCTCAGCAACCCACTGGAAAGGATCTTTACAGCTTTGTGTAATAAATGTGTGAGAGTTAATAGGAACAAGTATTGGCAATGTTGTAGTTGTAGTAGAAACCAGCTGAGATGCTTTCTTCCATAATATCTATCTGACAAAAGCTGTAACAATATAAATGTTTCACCGTGATTGGATCAATATATTATGTGCTTCACATACCAGCTACTCCATGCTCAAATTAGACAATATTTTTTCTTTGTCTTGACTCTCATTCTTCCACTGCTGCTCAACATGGCAGAGTGGAACACTACTCAATTTGATGCGTTTGGCAGAATCTAGTCTTTACTGTTTGAGATAGCATTAGAAACGTCAGTTCCTGAAATACATATACAGCAGCCTTTTGTCTGTTTTCATTAAAAGAAAAAAGGATAATCCGTGTAAACCTTTAGACTAAGTCAGTAGATTTAGGACGCTTTTAATCACGATACCAGAGAGACTCTTGGTTTATTAATTTTGTTGTGCTTCAGCAAAACACTGAAGGCCTGGTAGAAAGCAAGCTTTATTGGAAAAAAAGATGTATTTAACACATCTTACGATTGCCACTTGAAAGACACTTTGAGTATAAGTGCTAAAAACGAAGTCACGGGCTGTGATGTTTAAGTGGAGAGTTCTGAATTCATCCCTGTGTGCATTCATCAATTTTGTAGGTTACTGTGTGAAGAACTTACATTTAAAAAGTATTTGAAGTTTATTTCAGTGTATTTATTGGAAGTTCAGGAAAATACTCCCTTTGGTTCCTGGATTCATCAGAGCTGATTTTGAATTAATTTGGTTTTGCCTGTCAAACTGAGAGCACATCTGTGTATTCTCTCTGGTGTATGGAGGCATTCTAGAGAAAACAGGTAGTACAGTGGTGAACAGCAACAAGGAAATCCAACATTGCACTACAGTTTACATTTCCCTAGTTTTAGCTATTTATTTATTTATTTTTATTTATATCAATCAGTCTTGTTCTTCTGCTAGATTTCCCTTTCGTGACAAATGAAGAGATCTCTGCACTCCCTACAGTGAATGTGCTCCCCGGAGGCAAGTACTCAGGAGCCAAATTGAAGTCAGTGATCAGGATGTTGCGGGGATTGCTGGAACAGGGAGTCCCTTCTAAAGAGATTGAAGTGAGTAACTATTTGTCCTTTAAAGTCCTTTTTTCTAGTATGAAACAGTTAGAAATAGAATGGCTGGTTCATCACTGCCTTAAATACCACAGCTCTTTAATTTGCAGCCCTAAAGGGATGAAAAGACTTCTTTTACCAAAGACTTCTCTCCCTTCCTGCCACTAGCTGCTGAGAGATAAGATTGAACCAGGAATTCAATTCAAAAGTGTGTTTACATCATTCTTACTTCTGGTAAATTACCAAGTGAATATGATGTTAACAGGCATAGAGAAGGTAAATAAAGGCTGCAAAATCTAGCTGCAGAATGTGAAAACAGCCTTTCCAAAGACTTAAGTCAACCGTGTTACACAATCTCTTTTTTAGGAGAATGAGATAAAATATTTACTGGATAATAGTTTAATATTTTGTTTCATTTTCTTAGCTATGTGAAATTAGATTCCTTCCTGTGACTGAATTATTTTGCATGTCTGCATTAGGATTTTTTTAATGATTGTCTATTAAAGGCTTGGTTACATAACTGTTCTTAACACTTGTCACCATTCTAATGCACGTGTAATTGCTGCTTTACAGAACCTTCAGGAGTTAAAACCTTTGGATCAGTGTTTGATTGGACAAGCAAAGGAGAATAGGAAAAAGAACAGATATAAAAACATACTTCCTTGTAAGTCCTAACTAATCTGAAGTTCACTGTTGATGTTTTGTCATCACCTGTACGATCAGATGAATGGGATCAGAAGTGGGATGGTTTGATTCCCAATCCTAGTTCTGCTACTGAGTAGGGAAAAAAAAAGAATCTGCCACTCATTTTCTGCACATTTAAAGCAAGCATTATAAAGCAGTTTAAGATCGGTGAACAATAGACTACTGTAGTAGATAGGGATGGATGTTCACAGATTCTTCAGTTGTTTCAGCAGATCCTGTGTCTTAAATGAGATATACATATGGAGCCAGACAAGATTTTTTCAGTTTTACACATGTAAAATTGGAAAAACAAACATGTATACTATCGTCAGTAAATTTCCTGCAACAAAATTCTGTTTATTAGGTGGGAGATGTGTGAAGGAGAAGTGAGAACTGACAAAGGTTAGTTCTGAGTGAGAAATATTCAACCTTGGTTTCAGAGGTGCTGCAGTTCAAATTGCATATCCTGCCTGTCTGCTGATGTAGATTTCTTCCTAGCCATCTTTTTTTTATTCAAAAAGAAGTACCGATTAGTATCCTAAAGCAAGTATTGTAGTGATTTTTTTTTTTAAATAAGATCTGGAAGCATCTGTGGAGATAAGTACTATGTGAGTGTGTAAGGCTCTATTGGGTGAAGGTCTAATTATGTGCATGCATAACATTGAAGTATTTTTGTTGTGTGGGGATTGCAGATGATACCACTAGAGTACCTCTTGGGATTGAAGGTGGATACATCAATGCCAGCTTCATTCGCATGCCAGTGGGGAATGAAGAGTTCGTTTACATTGCATGTCAAGGACCACTTCCTACTACTGTAGCAGATTTCTGGCAAATGGTTTGGGAGCAGAACTGTACTGTGATTGCCATGATGACTCAGGAGGTTGAAGGAGAAAAGATAAAATGCCAGCGTTACTGGCCAGATGTACTCAGTAAAACCACCATGATAAATGATAGACTACGGCTTGCTCTTGTAAGACTCCAGCAGCTGAAGGGCTTTATCATTAGAGTGCTGGAGCTAGAAGAGATTCAGGTAAGTGAATCTAATTCTGCATGCTGAGAATTTTTTTCTGAGTGTTGGCATTTTTAACCTCATACTTCTGGCTTGCCTGCTTTCGATCGCAATGTCTACATCAAGAGGTAGCCCAGACCTTCTTCTCTTTGCCCAGTGATCATCACTGGGCAACTCTTCCTCGTTGCAGCTTGTGCTACTCTGTGACCTTTATAGGAGAAAGCAGTTAGGCCAGGAGATGATTTCATTATGCTAATGAAACTGTAAATTTTGGCTCCCTAGGTGCCTTTGGCCACAGAAACATATATAGGGATATGAAATTCACTAATAATTCAGTCTGGCTGGTTCATTCCTCTGTGTGATCAGCTCAGTCTGCACAATGAACCTTATACTATTCAATTACTTGCTAGTTATTTTCAGTTTAGCTCATTGTTTCTCTTGTTATATTGAATTACAGAACACCTTCATTGGGCAAATCCCTCTCTTCTGAGAGTGTTTCCTTTGGGAACTTACCTTTTGTCTTTTTATTCTTCTCATGTGTTACATTTTGTTGTTATTGTTGTTTTTAAACCTCAGACAGGTGAAGTACGGCACATTTCCCATCTGAACTTCATTGCCTGGCCTGACCATGACACCCCTTCTCAACCAGATGACCTGCTTACTTTTATCTCCTACATGCGGCATGTTCACAAATCGGGACCTATCATAACTCACTGCAGTGCAGGCATTGGACGATCGGGGACCCTTATTTGTATAGACGTTGTTCTAGGGTTAATCAGCAGAGACCTCGATGTGAGTACCCAAGAGGATGGGCTAAGCTGTGCTTTTGACTTGCAGGAAATGTGTTCCATTGGATCTATTCAATTGTGTAAAGAATATGCCATGCTTTTGAGAGTAGCATGCTGGCCATATCTTAATGTAACATAAATCAGGGTGTAAAACAGCACCGGTGAAATGTTTCTTTGTTGATGATCCTGGGGGGGAAGAGCTCTAACATCTGCTGGTTCTTGAGTTAGCTCAGGGAATCTTCTTAAGTGTCCTTTTTGTTGACACCTCAGCAATCCAACATTGTTAGGTGCCACTTGAGACATTCTAGGCTATGTTGCAAGGCCATCTCCTACCACAGCAGAGTTCTGGTGTATGGCTTGGGACCAACAGTGTGTTGCCATGATGACTCAGGCAATTGAAGGAAAAGTTAAAACGCCTGCCTTACCTGGCTGGATGTACTCAGAGGAACTATCGTGTTAAATGGCATTAGGGCTGAGTTGTGCCACTTGGTCGGTCAGAGATCCATGAGCTGTTGGAGGGCAGCTACAAGCCAACCAGAGTATCTGTTTAGGCAACTGAATCAAAAACTTAGTGTCCAAACATCTCAGCTGGAGATGAGGGTATATAAATTAAGCTTTCCAGCACAACCAGGGATATGCTTTCTAGGGTGACCCACAGGAGGGTGCTAGCTTCCTTATGTTTATGTCCTTCAGTGGCCTGGTATAGCAAATCTTTTTGTGAATTTGAGAAGATGAGCTATGTCATGCTTAGCTCAGCGGGGTTTCTAAGCACCCACTAAAAGTCTAGAACTTTATAGGGCTGGGAAAATAAAAAGCGTTTTGTTAGGTTGGACCAAGGGGCTCTATTTTCTGTACACTCAGCTCCTAGTAAGAGTAAGCAAGAGAGCCTGTGCACAGAGAAAGAAACCAAGAGAAGGAGGGTGTCTGATGTTGGAGAGCCACATCCATATGGCGCAGAGACAGCACATGCTGCTTATCTACCAGACATGCATAGGCTACAGTGAATTGTTATTTGTTTCACTACTAAATGTTTCATGTACCTGGTTGGATTCCTTGGTTTGATGTTGGGGATGTTTCCTTTATATGCATGTATGTCTCTCTGAATGTTTAACTTGCTGTTTGTTTTGGTAGTTTGATATCTCAGACCTGGTGCGCACGATGCGTCTGCAGAGGCATGGGATGGTTCAGACAGAGGTGAGTCTCGCTTCCTCAGGTATACGCTAAAGGAAAGACACTGGAATTCTAACTCTGATGTGCCAGGAAACTTTCTGTGATGCACATAATGATTGTCTTTGTGCCCTCTGATGCAACGTTTGTGTCATGAGAATTAAATCAGATGCATACCAGTGAGTAGAAGTACATATTTAACAGTTATAAATGCATGCCGTTTTTAACACGCTATGCTGTTTTGATCTGTGTTTTTTTTAAAAAAAAATTGGGAGTTTTTGTCTTCAAAAGCATGTGTTATAGAGGAAATCAGCTGAGCTTTTTTGGCTAGAAATTGCATTATAAGCTGAAGAGAAGGCCTAACTGTAGCTGCTATGAATCACTGATACTACCAGAAATGTCTTGAAATCTCCTTTGGGGAGATATTCAACCAGAAGTTAAATGAATGTTTTAGGAATAATCTAGATCTAGAGCTAATTAATTTTACCTTAGAGATGGATGTCACAAGGTCTTGTTAAAACCTGCACTTTTTCTTTGAATGTGAAGGATTTGTCAAATCATAGTTTAAGGGGAAAAAAAAAAAAAAACCCAAAACACGAAAACCAAACCACAAAACTATCAGCCCCACCTCACACCCCAAAACATGTATTAGCCTCCACACCTGTATCAGTGATATTAAGATAAGAAATTGCACTGTCATCTGAGTTCTGTATTAGTTGGCATTGATGCAAGACCTTGAAATTCACTTGCTGTCTTCATTTCTACTTATGAAAAGTACTTACTCTGCTTGAGGTGGTTTTGGTGTGAAAGGAGGATAAATGTCCTATATAAAAATATATGCTTAGTGGCAGGAGAGTGCCTGTATTTGTTTTAAGTTGAGGTTACATATTTCTCCACTGTGGGTTTTTTGTTTTGTGTTTTTTTTTTTTTATTATTTAACTCTAGAAATAGTATTGAAATCAAGTGCTATGCACCTGTGAAGTGCACGTGAGAGTGAATTGCTTAGGTGGTGCAAGCATTTTTCACATGTTCTGTGATTTCCTTTCCCTTGCAGGATCAGTACATTTTCTGCTATCAAGTTGTCCTTTATGTCCTGAATCATCTCCAACATGAAGAACAACAGAGAGGCAAATAAAATACTGAAGCAGAAGTGCTTTTAAAATAAGGAAGTAAGGAGGTCTAGAGGCTCTCACGTGTTTTCTTTGTTCTGCCAATAGTTTTCCAGTCCCTTTCTTCAGTTGCTGTCAAATGTCTTTTCTATAAAGTCTCTCCATCATTCCAAATAAGGTACATAGTTATAAGGAAAAGGGGTAGCTCATACAATACCACTAATGTCTTCAGCCCCATGGACACACCTGTGAGATTTTTGTATAACAGTAAATAATATTTAATAAAGCTGCATTTTTTGCAGCTTCCTTAATATGTGATAAAATACTGAAATAAAAATATTTTAATTTAAAAAAAAAAAAAGTAAAGGAAAAAAAAGTAATCTTATAATACTTCCTGCAGTTCTGCAACTGTTTGGGGGTATTTGTTTCTTATGGGGTGGGGGAGTGGGAGGGATGAAGCAGTATTTTTATCCTGGCAAACTTTATTACAAAGACATTTTACTAGTCTCTTTTAAAAGCTTGTTTATGGCACAGAATTTTTACCCTTTTAGTACAGTTACAGCTATTTTATAGAGGGTATCTTGAAATCAGCATTTAAGCTTTAAGAGATGCCTGTTAGCATAAGGATAGTAGTGAATGTTTACTGTGAGTATCACAGTTAATAATGTTTACTTCATAGAGTTTCATGTATATATTTATATACTTTTACAAAAAAGCCGAATTATCAGGTGTCTAATCTTATAACTGATTAGGCATCTCCACTCTGTAAATAAAAAATACACCTAAAGTACACTGATCAGTGGGTCTGGGTATTTTTGTGTCCTTGTGACTGATTTTTCTTGGCCTTACATGGCATCCTTCATTGTGGTTGCTGCACTTAAGAAATTTGCAACAAAAGGGCTGCGCACATGTCCTTCTGTTCTTCAGTGTCTGTTTGAAAAATCCTGCAGAACTGTGGGTTCCTTTCTGGAAAGTTTCCACACTGTGATGAAAGGAAGAGGTTATTTTCCTTCCCGCCTTGTTTTTCAGCATACCTGGTCACTGAGACCCATATCACATTTTTTTAGGCACTTGGATGCTATGGCAGTGATCTGACAACAATGTAATCTACTCTGCTTAAAGCAACCGGGTTTGAGGTGGGAGGCAGGATATCGGGTTCTAAGTAACTCCGTGTTTTAGTGAAACTGTAAACAGTCAAAACTGTTCTGAAAGGAAATCTTCATTTTATGCTGTGTGGGAACCTTGGATGATGAATAACTGCCATCAGCCAGCACAGGGGACCATTCAAGGGTTTGAGCAGTATTCCTGTCCCAGCAGTCCTTACCAGAACAGAAGCTTGTGACTTGTGCTGTCAGGAAGGGTAGAAGAGTACTAATTTGACAGCATTCTGCATTGCAATGGTGGAAATAAATTCAGAAGCCTATGATTATCCAAGGTTTTCACTCTTCAGAACAGTAGCCCACAGTGTTCTGGTGTCCCAAAACTGAAACAGTCACTGTCTTGCTTGTTTAATGGTATTCTAGCTAACAATAGCATAACTTAAAAAAGGAAAAGAGCCTTTTTCACTTGTGACAGTAATACTATGATTTTTTTATTCCCTCCAGCATACCAGCACAGTTGAAAAAATGTGCCTGAGTAGTGTAGTTTGAGGAGGGAAAATTCTGTGTAGATAGAAGCAGAGGCAAATTGACTAGCCGTGTTGACAGTGCACCTATATGAAGGAGCTTTAAAGTGAAGACAGATGACTTTCAGGACTACAGTTGTCAACAGGCAAAGTAAGAAAACGCAGCTAGTTGATACACTGCTGCTACTGTTTTAACATAAATAGTAAGTCCAGAGGATTTGGGTATGTCTGGGTTTTAGAAACAAAAAAATGGTTATGGTAACTACACAGTATGGTTAGGGCAGTTGAATTCTTTCTTTAGATGTTTTCAGATACATGCCAAACAATGTAGAAACAGGAACTGATTTTTGTACAGTATGCTACATAAAACCCACTTTGGTACGACACAAACAATTTGCATCAGATTACAGCTTATGGGAAACAGAAATCAGTACAAGATTCCAAGATTTGCTGCTTGTCCTCACAAATATGAAGATCTATAGTATGGTATGTTACACCCAATTTCCTTTTAATGATGGGTGCATAGAAAAGCAGAGGATAATTATCTTGACCTAACACCCCCATCTTCAGAAAAAGGAATCACCCCCCCAGACAGTCTTTTCAGTTTCTCAGATGATTACTCTTGGAAGGTGAACACATGATTAGTGAATAAATAGACCTGTCTATTCACCCTGCTAATGTTTAGGTATTGTATTGGACCCCAACCGCAGAAGTCCAGCTGGGAAACCCAGCTGTCCCTACTCACTTATTAACTATTTTAAGTCTTTTTAAGAAACTGGGGATCTTGTGGAACAAAGCATCCTTGTCTGAACAAAAAAGGATAAATGTGGCCCTTCTACATCTGCCTTCAATCTGTTTCATCCAGCTCTTTCCATCTGAAATCATCCTCCCAGTACCATCAGTATGTAGCTGAAAACAAGCTTATGCAGGAATAATACGGAGTTCCTACACTGAAGTTTTCGTGGCCAAAATTCCTGATTACCCTGACTTCATGATAAAACAGATGGGCTCCAATGGGAAGCATTCAGGTGTTCCTAAGAAGTCATGCATGTATGGTGAGAGGTGGCATTGGCCTCTTTTGAGAAGTGGTCTGAATTTCTTTGGGTTTTTGTCTCAACCTTGAGGAATTTGATATCTAATAAACATGCAGTTGAGGACACTGAGAGGGTGTCTGTTTTCTGCTAAGCAGCTGAAACTTCCCATCTGTGACACATGATGTGGTCAGTTTGGTTGAAATAGACCCCACAGCTCAAAATTTGCTACAAGAAAATGGACATGCTTACACAGTGTGATTGCTTAAGCTGGGTTTCTGTGGGGAATCTAGTTGGAAATATGCACCAATACTCATCTTTTTCTCCACAGGATTAGGCTACCTAAAATCTTTATGCCCCCTTTGAAGAAATGAAGAAATGAGGGATTTTCCCCCTTCAAATCCCAATTTGAAGAATCCTGTAATGCCCCCCCATCAAACACCACAAACAACAGCCGAAGGCAGAGTGGCCTTCCCAAACTTACCATACCAAATATATTCTCAACCAGGCAAATGTGCGAGGGGTGGTTCCTCGTTTATTTACTTGCAGGTTTTGACCACCACTCAGGTATACTTGCAGTGAGCTTCACTCCCCCCCACCTTCCTACCCTTTTCCTTTTCCCCACCCCC
>NW_009196607.1:0-20286 GCF_000690835.1 Fulmarus glacialis | reverse complement strand
CTTACATGAGGGATCTCCTCGAGGAAAGCGCTTGGTAGCGCGTTTTAAATTACTGTTACTATTTAAAACGGCCTAACGGCAAGTTCCGCGTGCCCCAGGTGAGCGCCGGTCCCGCGTGCGCGGAGCTGAGCCTGCCGTGCACCGAGTTGCCCCTTACGGCGCAGCAAAGCGCGCTCAGCTCTCCTCTCGGGAGAAAACCAGGAGAGGCAGCTGAACCTCCCCGCCTGCAGTGCCCCTCGGGTTTGCAGGGGACTTGTAGCACTGCAGTGTCATAGGGGTGCTGCTCGCTGCAGGTACGGTAGTCTAAGTTCTTTTCAGGTGTTGTGTCAAGCTATATGTCTTATAGGGAAATCTGCTGCTGCAGAGTAATGTACTTCATGACAAATGTGAAGGCACGTTGTCCTCGCTCCTTCCGCCTCCGATTCGAGATTTGTGTCCATGTGAAGCTACAATACTCTTTCCTCTTGGTATTAAAAATAGGTAGTGCCCACCTCGGCTTCAGAGTTGTTTTCTTCCCAGTGAATGAGCATCTTCAGATATCAGATCTTCTTGTGATGGAAGATGGTGGTGAAACAGGAGGCATGTGAACTGCTAGTATCTCAAATACATTAAAGTCACTAAGATCCTGTTGTCACTAACTAATTCTTGCAGAGAGGGCAAACATGTGAGTGATTTGGGGGTGGGAGGCTTCATAGACAGCCTGAGAATTAAACTCTCCACTGAACTGGAAATGAAATACTTCATCTTCCCCCCACAAGGGCAGCAATGTGCGTTATTCTCCTAGGTGAGGATTACCAAGCAGAACCAAGTGTGTGGGGTGGGGTGGGAAGCACTGCTCCAAATTCTTTCTGGTCACTGGGTGGGCTGCGCGTGTTGTCTTAGCTGCTGAGAAGGCTACAAACGGGAAGGAGGAGAGGGAACGCTTTTGGGGCCAGTAGCTGAAAGCACTTGCAGCTTAAGGTAGGAGTCATGGAAGACTCTTGTGTTCTTTAGTGATCTGAAGGATTTAATGAAAATATAGTAGCTTTAAGATGAAAGTGTACTTGAATGGGTTTGAAGTGCCTGAGGGCAACTGCTGGCAGGCTTGATGCCTCTGGGTTTGTGCTGCGTTGCAGCCTTAAGGATTGAGTTTGAAGAACCCCTTGATTTGTCCTAGACTAATCATCCTACGAATCACAGGTTTGTTTTGTGCCTGCTGGAGCTGATGTGACCCACAGCAGCAGAGCTTGTAATGCAGCAGCTCATCCTGAAGGGCAGAAATTGATTCCCCAGGAGCATTTTTACCTTACTGTATATTTTATCTAGCATTTGACTGTCTTCTGTAGAGGAGGTGACAGGTCAAATGAGCTGTTCAGAAATTAAAAGTTGGAAGAGGACAAGCATGAAATGACAATAGCTGCTCTTTGAAACGTGCTTTAAAAGTGTTCCATGCGCTATGTTGATGCATGTTAGCAAACTATATGGTTGGGTTTTAAACAATTCCTGCTACGCAAGAGTTAACTACCTTATTCTGACTAGTCTGACCTTGGCAGCTGCAGTCTTCACAAGTACTTGGGGCAGAAGAAGGTGAGGCCTCAATTAGACTGTAGCTGTCAGGAAGCACCTGGCCACAACAGAAACCTGGAACATGTAAAAAGAGAAAAGTGTATTAATACCAGTTGGAGTTGTGTGACTGTAGAACATATGTAAGTATCTACATACTTCAAAACACAAGCCACTTAAGCACAAGAGAATGATCTTGTCAACTGTGACAAGACTCCTTAAAAAGCACAGAAGTTCAGATGAGGCTGTGACCAAGCCTGATCAGTGAGGTTCTCAAGTGGTTAAAGAGTTACACTAACACGATATACATCATCTGAATATATGCCAGCACATACAAGCTTGTTTGCCGTCCACAAATGAGCAACAGGTTGGGGCAAGTATGAATATTTCCAAAAAGGTAGTTTGATTATGCAGTGTATCTGAAGAAGGGTAAAGAGTTGCTTACAAAGACTGAAGTGCAGATTGAATAGTTATCTGACTTTGCAGCTGAAATTCTGTCCAGGATGCTGAAGTGCTGTAGCTTTTTGTAGGCACAAGGTGTACTTGGCCTTTATCCTATGAGTGGTAGATGCTGGATGGCTGAGAAAGGAAAAACTTCTATGAGAAGGAAGAAATCTTGTACCTCTCGCATCATTAAAGTGCTTTCAGTGGACTGGATGTCTAAGCCCTGGAACTAACACCTGTGTGTCTTCCACTGTTGTGTTAGTTGGAGAGAGCAGTTTGAGCTTTATGTACACTGAAACAAGTTCAAAGCTTAACTTTCAGAAGTGTTTTGCACTTACGGCTCATTTGGCTGCAGCTGTTGCTGCAGATGATCTTAAACTTGGGTAAAGCTTAGGTGTCATTTTTGTTGATAATTTCCCTTTGACACAAACTGCTTTTGCTGAAGTACTTAACTCTGCCTCACCAAGAAAAGGACAACGACAGCTAAATTTTTTGCCTGCACCAATAGAGAAGTGTATCATTTCAGGTGAAAGGCTTATGATAATCATTAGTACATAGAATTATTTCTTTCTAGTTTGTGCCTGTGTATGTGTAGACAGAAAAGCAGAGCATAGGATATATCTAGGAAGCGTAAACAGAAAGTCTGACTTGTCTTTTTTTTTTATATTCCACCTCCCTACAGTTTCTTTGGAGAAGAAAAACGTTAAGATGGCAGGCAAAGGAAGTAACACAGACTGCATGTCATGCAGTGTACTGAACTGGGAGCAGGTCAGCCGTCTGCATGAGGTTCTTACAGAGGTGGTTCCGATCCATGGACGAGGTAACTTCCCGACGCTGAAGATAACTCTGAAGGACATTGTTCAGACTGTTCGGAGTAGGCTGAGTGAAGCAGGCATTGTGGTACATGATGTCCGTCTGAATGGCTCTGCAGCTGGTCATGTCCTGGTCAAGGATAATGGGCTGGGATGCAAAGACCTGGATCTCATTTTTCAAGTTTCTCTTCCAAGTGAGGCAGAGTTTCAGTTAGTTCGAGATGTGGTGTTGCGATCCCTCTTGAATTTCTTGCCAGAAGGAGTAAGCAAGCTAAAAATCAGTCCAGTAACACTGAAGGAAGCCTACATCCAGAAGCTGGTCAAAGTGTACACAGAGTCTGACCGTTGGAGCTTGATATCACTTTCCAACAAACATGGCAGGAATGTGGAACTGAAGTTTGTAGACTGTATACGACGACAGTTTGAGTTCAGTGTGGACTCCTTCCAAATCATACTGGACTCCCTGCTCTTTTACTATGACTACTCAGAAACCCCCATGTCGGAGCACTTCCATCCAACTGTGATCGGGGAGAGCATGTATGGAGACTTTGAAGCAGCTTTTGATCACCTCCAGAACAAGCTGATAGCTACCAAAAATCCTGAAGAGATCCGAGGTGGTGGGCTTCTGAAGTATAGTAACCTCTTAGTACGAGACTTCAGGCCTATGGATAAGGATGAGATCAAAACATTAGAGCGCTACATGTGCTCCCGATTCTTCATAGACTTCCCAGACATCCTGGATCAGCAGCGCAAACTAGAGACCTACCTCCAGAACCACTTCTCCAAAGAAGAGAGGAGCAAATATGACTACCTCATGATTCTGCGCAGGGTGGTGAATGAGAGCACAGTCTGTCTCATGGGACATGAGCGAAGGCAGACTCTCAACTTGATCTCTCTGCTAGCACTCAAGGTGCTGGCAGAACAAAACATCATCCCTAATGCCACCAATGTTACCTGTTACTACCAGCCAGCACCTTATGTTAGTGATGTAAACTTCAGCAACTACTATCTTGCAAATGCTCCTGTGCCGTACAGCCAGTCCTACCCCACTTGGTTGCCTTGCAATTAAGTGTTTCACTTGAGCATTCTTGAGTGGAGGCTACTGAAGGCCGAGATGCTGAGTGTATATATAGACAAGTAA
This sequence comes from Fulmarus glacialis, assembly GCF_000690835.1. Taxonomy (NCBI): domain Eukaryota; kingdom Metazoa; phylum Chordata; class Aves; order Procellariiformes; family Procellariidae; genus Fulmarus; species Fulmarus glacialis. Next base: position 16,347 of record NW_009196607.1, on the reverse strand, counting down.
TAACTGTCAGTTGGAGGTTTTCTAATGGAAACATGACTGCATTGGACTGTCCACTTCCTGGTGTGCAGTAGGAGTATGTAACCAGGTGACCTGCTATGAACCTTTTCAGTATATCTCTACAAATGCCAAGAAGCCGTATTACCTCTTCATTAGGAGAAGAGAACCAGCAGCCAAATGTTAAGAGGAGTAGTTGCAAAACTCGGTACTAATTCTGGAAATGGCTATTAACGTGTGATCTAAGTCGAGTATTCGTAAACTGGGTTAGTTAATAGAGGAAAGACTGTAAAATGTCTTGAGCAGAAGCCACTCCTGGAACAGCAACAAAACTCTGCTTTCTATTGCCTAACCTCATTACTCTATACTTCCTCAGTTCAAGTTCTGGCCAACTTTCTATTGAACTAATTGTGCAAGAGTGGGCTTGTGTTTGGGCTGCTTCTACCTTCTGGCCGTGTAGAACTGGTAACTGTATGGATACTGTCTCTCTAGTAGAGGGCCTAAGCGTTGTTTCCTGTAGTACCTAGGGATATGTGGTCCTGCCTCAAGTTCAAGATTAATTTCTTGGGAGTTGAAGATGGATTAGTAAGTCTCTATCTCTAAAGCATAAGCTGGCTAAATTTTGCTGGAGTACAAAAATTTGGCATCTCTAAACATGCACCAAAACACGATCTAAAACTTGGTAATGTGAAAAGTCCTTGAAATGAGGAATTGAAGCTTTAAATAGAATTGGAACCACAGTTTGAATAGTTAGGATGGAAAAATACTGTTGAGTCCAGGCTCAAGATAAAGCCTTTCTGACTGCAAAGCAATTTTTGGCACAGTTGGAAAGTAGCGCAGCTCTTGCACTGAGGTTTGGCCCAACTTTCTTCCTCACAGGTCCACAGCAAGCAAAAGAAAAAGAACCCCCCCAAAAAAACCCGAACCACTGTAAGTTGCAGGGTGATATGCACTTCTGCCACAGTATAAATTCCTGAAGTGCCTCCTAAAAGGAATTTCTTCTTGTACAACTTCAGACGAGTTGTGAAGGCTTGTCTTTCTGTCACCACTTAAGGGTTGAGCTTACTGGTTTATCACTATCACCTGGTCACTGTATGAGATGGTATTTTGAGTGGTTAGAGTAAAATTCTTCCTCTTTAGTGGTCTTAACCCTCACTTGAAGAGGTATATAAACCCTAACCACAGAAGCTGTATGTGTTGAAAAGTCTGCCCCTGTTTTCAGAATTGCCTCTAGAAGAGTACATACTCCCTTGGAGGTGTAGGGAGCTGACCTTCCTAAAGGGTATGTGCTGAACTCGCTGCTTTGAAACGCCTGTGCTTTATAAAGAAGGTTAAAAATTCCCCAGTTATGTATATAGCGGTATTAGAAACTGGTATATTATGGATGATTTTTACTGAATTGCAATAGTAAAATACATATAGCAAACCATCTTGAGTTTCCTTTGCTTATCCAGAGAAGTAGACTAGAAAGGCAAATCTTAGAGCTATTTAATATATACTGGTGCAATGTTTAAGAATACTTGTTTACTAAATCTTTTTTATGACTTCTAGCTGTCTCTGCAAGCTTGTGAGACCAAAGTGCCTGATCAAACAAATGATTTAAGCTTAAAAGGTAAAGCAGAAAGCAGGTGAAACACTGATGTATGGTTGCTGTTCAAGGTGGAAAACAGTAGCAGTGCAGCACTTAAATGGCAGTAGAAAACTGCCTGTTCCTCATAGGACCAAAAACTTCTAGTTACATTGCAAGTTCTCTCACTTTTCATAACTACTTCATAAAGACTGCCTCAATAGAGCAGCGAGGCTACTCTTTTGTTCAGACTTCTTCATTTAGCTTAGGAAGGCAGGGAGGGATGCAATCTAGAAAGCAGACTGTAGCCAAGCATGCATTAGCTTAATTTCTTTGAACAGTCTTGTAAGCAACTTCAGTAGTAAATAGACAATTTGGTGTCTTCTGTTGTGTTTTTCTTCATTAAAGGCTTCCTGAGTAGTCAGCCAAAGTAGCTAAACTTGAAAGTGAACCCAGCCTTTTCCGTTAACTGTGGCTTGGTCTTGGCGTAGCTTACAGACAAGGCATCTCTCACCCAAGACTTTGACTATTTGGAAGGCTTTTTAAAAAATAACATGATGCCAATGTTGTCATGTGTGTTAAACTTACTACAAGCTTACTGCTGGAATGCAAACCTAGGCGTGAATAACTTCTGCACGCAAGGCAGTACTTGGCCTAGTATAGAGTGTCACTAGAGCAAAGGAAGTCTTTTGCTTAGGAGTTTGTAATTGCTATCATCTCATCTCTTAAATAGATGTTTTTAAAGCCAACCTAAGCTATTGCAGAAGTAAACCATTGCCTAGAGGGACTATGTTTGATCTGCATATCAAATAGCTTAGACTCATGTATCTGTCTTGTGCGATCTCATGGCTGATCTTTAGAAACTGTTCCTGTGCATCAGCTCATGTGGAAGAAGTGCTCAGATGCCCAGGAGGAGTCCTCACAAACTCGAAACAAACAGACTTATGTTTTACTAGTCTTTGCATGCCTTGGCTGCTGAACATCAGGCCAGGTGCATCTATTGGAAAAGGAAGTGCTAGAAAAAAGGCTTTAATGGATTCCTACTGAGGTAGAGCTATGGAGAATTTAAGCTTCCTGCCGTAAATATTGTGCTTTTGCTAATGTAACTTGTTGCTGAGGCCTCTAAGGAAGCTTTATGTTGAATGGCTGCTCTCTGAACAGCTGACTTCCTGGGCTTAAGCTTTGCAGGACTGCTGTGTTCCCTGTCTCTTAAGTTGCTCTGGCATATTAGAAATATTGATGCTTTGTAGCCTGGCTGCTAGATGTTAAGCTCTTGAATAGTTAAACTGTATGCTGAAGCTGGACACTACCTACTGCATTGGCCCTACTGTGTAAAAGATTGCTGGGACACTGTTCATCTCATTGCCTTCAAAATAATCCTGGCTTGGCAGGTAAAGCGGGAGTACTCAGTAGCTTTCATCACTGTGTTGCAAGCAGTCTACCCCTTTCTGTTTCAAGTTGTCCTAGCAGTTTGATCTTGCATGTGGCAGTGGCTTAATTTGGTGTGTGCTAGCTGGTTCGAGTTCAGGTTTATGGTGGCCCCTGTAGCAAGCAGTAACATGAGAATGAGCACTAGGTAAGAGTTAAAAGTGATGACCGTAGGCCAAGTCTAGGCTGCCTGCTTGATTCAGTCTCCTTTCAGTACTTAATGATGCCTCTGCAAACCTGCTCTATTCTCTGTTGCTCACTTGTGTGTCAAGTGGAGGTTAGAGAAAGACTACTGTACTTCAGACTATTAGCCTAACACATTCCCTCTGGACAGTGGCATCAAAACAAAGCTGCAGTAACACTAGACTGCAAGTCTTGTATCAGTGCATCATTCCTCAGGACTACGCTTCTAGTAAACTAGGCTGTGTGGTTTGAAATAGCTGTTTTCTTTCTGTAGCTTATAAGCTCTGCGGAGCTAAGCCAGTCTGAGGTTATGCATCTGTTGTCAGTATTTATTACCAAGTCCCCCTTGACTTAGAGTTTATTGGTGTGACTTCCTCATTGTAAGATAGATTTTTTGTTTTATTATTATCTGATAAAGATGCTACCAAGGAGACCTAGTAGTAGACTGGGTTTTAGTCACTTTGGTAAAATCCCTATGCTGATCCATGGTCACTCTGAAAAGTTGTAAGGTAAAGCATACTTCATGCTCCCTCAGCTCAAGATTTAATTGTTGCTGTGTTTGTCCTCAGCTAGTTCAATCACTAATATGGAAGTTTAAGACTACTGCTTGCTTTTGAGTAACCATTTTTCAAAAGATCCTCACATTTCAACGTTAATCTTGTCTACAAAGCAGTAGGTAGTATTTAAATCTAGTCCAAATACCTAAAGCTTTTTATTGAAACTTAAAGACCCATATTTTGGGATTGAGTTCTGGGGTTAAGCATTTAGTATGTTTTGTGCCTAGGCTTTGTGGGTTTCTGATCACTAGAATAACTACTAACGTTGGTAGTGATCTCTGCTTATCACTATATGAGTGCTTGGGAAAAGACCTCTTAGAAGACAACTTGGAAAAATTGCTTCAAATTCTAAGCTGTCAGTGTACTGATGGTACTTGTTTACTATCCATCTCACTCAACTCATTCAATCAGGGTGCCATAATTGTTAGGCACAGGAATAAGCAATAAGTTGACTGTAGTCACTGGCAACTTGGTCTAATTTGGGCATTGGGAGAGCCAAATGGATAGTAATACTTCCAGCCTTTGCATCTAAGTCTTACTCAACCATTTGTTAAATATGGTGGAGTTTTTTTCCTATGTTCTTTAATTTCAATGAAACTAGTTATAAGGTGGGGTGCTGGGCAATATTGTAGAAGCTTTGAGGGAAATGGTTGGAGCACTCTGGTTTTTCTCACTCGTATTGGAAGAGAAGGCCACTCACTGAAGTGTCTGGATTGGGCTTGTCTCTTTCGGATTAAAATTGCACTTTCTGTTGAAAATTAGAAGGCCTTTTTTTCTGTTTCTCTTTTATTATTTTTTACTATTAAAAGAAGTCAGCTTTTGGAAAATCTGTCTCATACCTCTTTGGAAGAAGTGAGTCTTTTTTTTTTTAAGCTGGCAAAACAAAGTACTAGAAATATTTGGATTTTTGATGAGCCCAAATGTGAGATTGGTCACAGTAACTTTGTCTACTGTTCTGCACTGTGGTGTTCACTTGTCATCCTTGGAAATTGGGTTTTGGACCTTAATGCTTCTGAAATTCTTGTGCAAATAAACTTATGCTAAACATTGCTTGCCTCAAGTAATTCTTGCATCTAAATAGTGCTGACAAAGTATTTGTGGAGCTTATTGGCCAATGTGTGGTAGATACACTGCGGGGGGGGAAAATAGTGATGGGGTACACAGTAATGCTTGGTTTTAGATGTTATTCAAGGTATTCTTTTTCCTCATGAATGTACAACATCTGTCTACACATCTGCCTCAACTTACTGAAGATTAGTTATAGTGACAGTTTCTAGAGAACCATTTTTGCCCTTTCTGACCGTTATCTGGTCTTGACTTAAAACACATTGAGGCACAATCCTGGGCCTGTTAGGTAGTGTCTGGTCTGACCTAGAGTCTGCCAGTCTGTTCTGTGATGCACTCCATTTTATATGCTACTCCAAGTCAGGGGCCCCTGCATACCTCAACTCATGAGCGCAGGAGGTGAGAAACAAAGTCAGCAGTTGCTCCTCAAGTTACTTACTTGAAAGTCTTTGTACTTTCGCTCTGTCCTAAAAGCTGATGCTTCTACATACTAATGGTCAATGGGGGTTGAGCAGGTCAAAGCTAAATAAAAGCTAGGGGCATGTGGCAGTCTACTTGCTGCTCTTCCTGCTCTAGGATCAAACATAAAAGGACTGTAAGAAGTGTGCTTGCTTCTAATTCCCTCCAGAGCTCAGGCAAGCTCTAGTCTCTCAGTTAAGTAATGCTGGAGAAATTCCAGTCTTCAGGATCTTGTAACACCTGCAGTGGAAACTTCTGTGGAGATTAGCAGAGGCAGCGTGATCCATGGAAGTAATCATGGAGCTTGTGTTATCCCTTTTCAGGATGTAATTGCTTCCCTCTGAACTTAAATGGAGAACTGATAAGGCAACATAAACCATCTGTTTGTCACCTGAAACTCCCTTACTTCAACTCCTCAGTTTATCTCATCATAAAAGCTTCAGAGTTATTTTGGGTAACATCCTTAAGTTTCTAGAATACCAAACTTAGCTTTGCAGGGTCAGATACTGAAACAGCAAAATAGCTATGCTTAAGCAAGAGGTGGTATGTACTCTTTCAGTTCCATAAGGAACTTATATAATGGTAAAAATTGAGAGGAACTAAAGAAGAAAGATGGTCTTGCTCTGTTGCTGTTGTATTGTTAGTGTAAGTGTCCTGTTCTGTTGTACTGCTAGAACCCAGCCTTATCCATGCTGTGCAAGATGAGCTCAGTCTTGTGAAGGGGAGTGAGAGGCATTAGACAAATGGTACTCTAAATTGTTGCCATTGTTCTGGCAGATGCACTTATTTCCTTCCTTCCATGATGGAATATTTAATATTTTTTAAATCAGAGTACTCAACATGCCCTTACAGAGACAGAATAGATGCTCCTGTGAGAGAAACAAAGATTTTCTTTGCATGCCTGCTTTTTTTGAATATTGCTTACTTCATATTTGGTACACTAATACCCTAAATACCTGAAGTTGCTATTTTCAGCAAGAAAATAGGGTTTGTATTTATCCAACAACTTAAAAGGGTGATGTATCAAAGGGTGTAATATGCCACTTGAGTGTGGGTGTTAGACACAGCGGTCATGTTTTGCTGCAGTAGCAGTGCTGAAATCTGTTCTGCTTCGTCTCAACGAGAAAAAGATGAGCTCCATATCCCATAGGCAAGACTGCCTGGGGAAGGGAGTAGTTAACCTGCCAAACCTTAGTAATTTTCCTAGTAGGAAAGAGTTGAGTCGTCATGCTGGAAAAAGAGAGTCTTGCCAAGAACTGTGTGCAAAGCAGCTGCTAGATCCTAAACTGGTAGTTCACATGTATGTTAAGGAAAGCTATACTACCTATTCAAGTGTTATCACATTGACTCTCGGCTGGGTGGTTTAGTAAACCAGCAGGAACTAGTTGCCTAGGCTGTCTGATCCCACAAAATGCTGTGCTGAGTATTCATCACTGATAAGTAGAGCAGGGGACAATCCACACCACCTCACCACTTGGAGAATGGAGAAGTGCAAACTCTTGGAGAGGTCTGGCCAACACCGAGCACAAGGAAGCTGGACAGGCTTCTGTAGTAGTAACCCTCTTGTCACTGAGAAACCCCTGTAGCTAGCCTGCATACGTCAGGAGACTCCCAACAAACGTCCAAGGCCTGAACTGCCTTGGGCAAATAATCTGTCCTTACACATTCCCAGCAGGCAAGTGACGATTTGGTGCTGTAGAGGTGGTCTCACTGTCAAAGCTGGAAAATTTCCCTTCTTATGTTATGTGGTTTATTGTGGTTTGTGTTTCAGCTTGGGAATGACATAACCAGGCAGTTCATGTGCTCTTATACCCCTGAAACATATGTTACCTTTATTCTGCCTGTTCATGTAGCAAATCTGCTTCAGAAAACTCTGAAACTTGTGCTACCCAGGGATTATACTGATTGTGCCTCAAGCAAAAGGAAAGTTGACTCCCTTGCAAGAGAATGGTTGAAGTGTGAGACTTCTGATTCAGTCACTGACCCCGTGCAGCAAGGCAAGTCTGAGTGTGTCAGATGTGTGGCATGCGAATTACACCCACAAGCTGGTCCCTTTGTGGATGCCCTCCTCGCTTCAGAATTGACTATCCACCTGCAACAATTCCCTTCTCCACCCCTTCTCTATTGCTTATCTGAATAACTTACTCTGAAAGCTGTATCTCAGTGTGCTTCCTGGAAAGTTATTCAATCTTGCCCTAAAGGTGCTCAGTAGTGGCAATTCATCGGGTACTTGGAGAACCTGTTCTAATATTTGATTGTGGTCATTACTGAGAAATTAATTTGCATTTCCACATTGGTCTTTGAACTTCATCTTTGATCTGTGGATTGCTGCATTCTTATCAACAAGGCTGAAAAATCCCAGACTGCCTCATGCTATCCGCTAATCCCTTCACCTCTTGGATGAACTGCAGAAAATGAGCACTTGAAGCTTTATGTTGTATATATTGGATTCAGAAGCTGGAAACCTTTTCTTCTTGAACTTCTTTGTTCCTGTGTGTCTCATGACCCAGCACCAGTTGCTAGGCCAGTGCTCTACATACCATGCATAAAAAATAGAGCTAAGATTTCTTCTCAACCTCTTGATATTTGTGTCCACAAACTGTGCCCGCTGTTTTTGCTGTGGCATTATGGCATGCCGAGTGCTCGTGCTGAGTCAGTTATTCGCAGTGATTTCAAAGTCCATCTGCTGCTTCTCGAGGCAGCCTCTCCCGTCTGGTATCAACAACATCTGTGCTCCTGGTTTCCAGATGTAGTATTTTGCATTTGGTGGTATTAGAAAAACATTTTGTCTGAATCCTATGGGAAATAGTCACAATGTTGATGGACAGTGTAACTTGTCTTCTTCACTATTTAGTACCTTACTGACTTAAGTGTTGCATAGTGCCTGGAGGTGACAGAAGTGCTCAAAGTTTTGCATTGTTCCTGCATACTGAAAAGTACATAAGGTTGTTGTGGGCACTTTGAAACCTGCAGGTGGTTTAAAACCAGCATCAGCACAAAGTCCGCAAAGGTACTGGATGCAGGCTATTTGGGGAGTAATCTTTTTCCCCTGCAAATACAGGGTAGAGACAGCAGAGAAAGCTTAACAGCAGTTCCTCAGTCCTTTACTCTGCACCCCCATGTCTAAAACAATGTGGTGACAAGTATCCCTGGGGCATGAGTTCACAACATGGCCGAAGCGAAGAGCTCCATGTTTCTGCTCTTGCCATCACATCTGTTAGTCATCACAATCATCTGCCTGTCTGTTTTACTGCTCATGTGGGGCTCCCCAAATGTTGTGTAGCCCTGACTAATTGCCAGGACTGATGTAGCTCTCTAGACCTCATGAGTTCCCTTCCACTTTCTTCTCCCGGGCAGCTTTTCTTAAGACTGGGGGAAAGTAACTTATTTTTGGGAAGAGATCCTGCTGTCAATCCCACCACCCAAATTCCCTGCAACACCAGTGGGAGTTTGTCAAATGCTATGAGGGATTTGCAAATGGCCTGGCAGACCTGAGTGGCTATGGCTCCTGCATTACAGCTCTCCTGCTGCCCAGCTGTGCTGGAGTATGTTTCCGCAGCCCTGTTCGATCAGTGGGAGCAACATGTGCGGATGGGGCTAAGTCTCTGGCAGCAAATTCATGGAGTTACTCCAGAGAAATGCTGCTTGTAAAAAACAGCGGCTGTTTGGGAGCAGAGGAAACTTTGAATGTGGAGTAATATTCCAGCTAAGTGTGTGCATGCTTCAAATTGGTGCTTAGCCTCCTTCCTTGCAGCACTTCTCTAACAGAAGGAGGATTCCTATTTACTACCATTTCCCGGACCAAAAAATGAGCCCTGAAAAGGGGAAGCAGCACACTTAGGTAATACAGGGACGTGCTGGCAGGGCCAGGAGTAGATATTTTGGAAGCCCTGCATATTGATGGGGTGGGAAGGAAAGGGTGGGTGGATGGTACTGGGACATTTCAGAAATCAAATAGAAGGATGCGGGTGTTTAAAAAATGAGACAGATGAATTGGGGAACTGCAGTTTTGAAGTAGAGGTGTACCATCTTCTCACAGGCATGTCCGATTTAAAACTGCGGCAGCGTACCAGCAGAACTTGCAGAGGGGGTGTGTTATGCCCATGTTTAGGATGCTCTATACATGTAATTTGTAACTTCTTGCAATACTCAGTTGCAATATTAAATCATGGGGGTAAATGTGCTGTTCTGTTATCGTGTGTACACACGTGTCTCTCCTCAGCAGTTACCGTGTGAACTCTGGCCTTTGGTATTCTCAGCCAAATTTTTGTTGTCTGGTTAGAAATAAAAGATTGCTGTATGGGTATACAGGTCAGGAGTTTCAGTTGACCAGAATGTGAATTTTTGTTTTGATTGAAGTACCAGTTGAAAACATGGATTTAGTTAAAAAAAGGAAATTTCTTTCATAAATAAGAGTTCATTAACTAGCAATGTGGTATTTGGCAGAAGTGGTCTTGCCTTTAACTGTAAAACTGCTTGTGAAGTTATGACTTTTAATTCCAGAACAGCAGCTTTTACTTTGAAGGCGCTTACTATCTGATTACTGATTTTACTTACTGCTGATAAAGAGTAGATGAGTAGCGAAAGGGGCTACAGTTCACCTCAGGGATCCTTTAACTGACTTGCAGTATTATAACACCAGCCCATTTTCAGAGTTTATGTCCACTGTTGACAAAACCTCCAGATCGCAGACTTCACGGAAAAGTAGAGGTAGTACTGCTATAATGCGTTATACTGGTCTGTACTTGAATAAGAGAAAAACTGCAGAAAAAAACAATTTTAACCTGGTTTCTTTATGATGACTGTTCTTGGGGCTGTTTCAGGCATGCTTGATAGATTACAAACAATGTTTAATTTGTAAGAGAGACCATCTCAGAGGAGGCTGTTCATTGCTATATATATTACATTGTAATATATCACAAATAGGCTGCAGTGTAATAGCACTGGCTCATGGAACTGTTTGAAACAGTCTGACCTAAATGGCTAAATTTTAAAGAAGTGACACTACTTTTAAAAATTACATCAGAGTGCTGAGAAACCTGCAGAAAGATGTTTAAGGTTCGGGTGGCCAGAGCTGTCTGGAAGCTGGCGGTGCCCACTTTGCATCTTGAGGAGAGGATTTCTGTGCATGGGCCATTTCAGAGAGCACCCCAGGGCACTGCTGAGTGCCGAGCAGCAGCACAGGGCCTTTCAATATCCTGCCGTATTCACTGCATAATGATGTGAATTAAGCGTCAAGTTAAATCTTACCTCCAAATTTAATCGGGCTCCATAGCAACCTAACATCCTTCTTTTATTTTTCCAGTGGTTTAATTTCCTTTTTATTTCCGTAGCAATGGATTCTTGAGAATCCAGACATGCCGGAGTGCTGGCACATTACCTAGACTTCAACCAAATCTTCATTTTCACAGTATAGAGTTAGCAGAGAACTGAACCACTGAGAAAATAAGGTGTAAATATTATATAGATGTTGTAAACAAACATTTAAAGAACTGTTTTTAAAGCTCAAAGGACCCTTGTTACTGAAAATATTTTTAAAGAACTTACTTTTATTACATAGTAGCCATTTTAATTTTTCTTTGGGTAGGTGCCAGTTGTAGCCTGGCTCCCAGATATCGCCTGGAGATTCCGGACGTTGATGATGAGGACAGCAAAATGTAGGTATGGCTGTTACTCAGGCTTTTGCCTCTTATGCTCCACTGTGAATACCATTTTTTCTTTAGAAAATCATGGTGAAATATTGCACAGGCTCACAACAATGTTTTTCTTTCATGAAAGATCATTTATATAAATTCATTTCTAAGAAAAAATGCATTGGAGCAAGCCTAGGGGTTTATTTTGGCTGAGGGTTCCTGACATACGGCCACCTAAAATAAGTTGCTGATAGCATTTCACACAGCGTTGTGTCGTGTGCCCGGGGGGTTACTGTGAGACAAGGCAGCCCATGCTGCTGGTGCCTGGCTGCAAAACCTGTCTGGTGCTTTTTTGCTCGTTGACGCTTCAGCTTCAGGTTAGCTGGGGTCCAAACTCAGCCTCTGGTTAATCTTTAGAGTATTGCTTCTACAAGGGGCTGGTGCACCAGGCATTGACTGAGGTCAATGCGGTGTGAGGGGCATGAGGTTTGGGGAAGAGAAAAGCTGTTGTTTGTCGTGTCAGGCGTACCAGGACAAGCTGTGAGAATATGATGGTTTCTGCGCACATGTTGTTTGTTGGGAATATATTTTAGAAACCTTTGTTCAACCCTGTCCTCTCTTCTGACAAGCTGTACTGTAGTGTGAGATCACTGGGCTCTAAAAATGTCCATGTCTCTCCAGCAACTATGAAGAAATCCTGGAGCAACTGGCCCAGATATCTACAACACAGACAACTAAAAGGGGTCAAGTAGAGTCTTATCCCAAACGGCCGGAAATCAGACAAAAATACCAGGGATTTTCTCCCAAGCCCACTGGAGTAATTTCTTCCTTTCTCGTGACTCTGTTTTTGTGGTGACGATGTGGGTCCGTTCTTGCAGGTTGCTCGAGTCTCCTTCTCTGCTCCGTGTCAAGCCTGTTGTTAGCAGTTCTTCCAGCCAAAGGTCTGCAGGGAGCAGGGTGGAGACTTCCCCTGCAGGGAAGAGAAGTCTTTGCACTGTCTGTCTTCCACTCTCCGCTAAAGTTGAGTGACCCGCTTGTCTCGGTTTTTGTTTTTTCCACATCTGTGCATGTGCCAGGAAGCCCTGCTGTGATGGCAGGAGCAGAGGGTTCAGGGGAAAAGTCTGACTCGGAGCCCAGAGCTTTATCGGAGAAAGATTCACATCTTTCGAGCATGTTTAACCCATGCTCTTAAGCATTTTTCTCCAATTATCTTTGGTCCACAGTTGAGTGAAGTAATTGTCAGCCCTGTGGACTTCAAGGACTCCCGTTTCCAAGTGAAAATTACTCCAAAATTACTCCAAAACATTTAGGAGCCAGCAGGAGAAAACCAGTCAGAGAAGCAGCTGGTGACCATACAGATGAGACTGGTTCAGCCAGGAGGGGCTCAGGGGTCTGGAAGCTGGTCTTGAACTATCCAAGCGATAGCCTTTAGGACATGAAACAGGGTGTTCCTCCTAGTGGTTTGATATGTTGTGGCATGTGTCTAAAAGCCTAATATCCCAACAGGAGGAAATTCTGAGTAAAACAGATGGGAAGAAAACTTTGTGGAGGAAAAAAATGTTTTCAAATGGGGAAAATTCTTTAGGAAGAATATATTAGATAGCCAAAGAGCTATATTTCCACATTCAGGAGAGACGATAGGTTTAGCTAAAAGCCATTATACTGAACTACAATGAAGGCAGCAAGTAGAAACAGATATGCAGAATATTAGATATGGGGGAAAAAGCAGTAATAGGTGGCATATGATGAAAGTTAGACTTCTGAAGTACAAAAAACTGTGTGTGTGTGGGGGGATGCTGGAAACCAACTAGATACATTTTCCTTAAAGATAACAGGAAGGTGCTTCAGTTTTGGAACAAAACTTACTGTACTGAGGGCATACACCCTTCTGTTTTTTTGAAGTAAGTCTGTTAATAAAGATTCAAAAAGATGGAAGTGTTTAATAATTTTTTCTGATGAATGTTTGGAAGGGAGGGTGTTCTCCTTAGATGATAAACTACTCTTGAGCCCATTAGCAACAGGGGAAAATTATTAGAAAACAGCAACTTGCGAGAGGAGTTGGCTGGAGAGCATTCTGGTCTGCTGATACTAATGTTATATCTTGAAATACTGGGTAAATTCCAGGAGAATGAAAACATATGGCCTCTATTCCAATATTGTAAGAGGGGATCTAGGAAGAACCACATAAATCCTCATCTCTGACTCCAGTTTTTCAGGTTAGTGCAAGAAATGCCTTGTACATGTGAGGGAGTGGTCCTGGCATGTGAGGTGAATAGGGGACTCTTCCCCATAAGTTTTTGAAGATAATATGAAGTGAGGTCCAAGAGAAAGCATCATACTGACTTTAAAAGATAAGAATTAGAGAGATTTCCCTTCTTTTTATGCCATGGGCTTCTTGAGGGTGTTGTTTTGGCTGCGGGCAGGGGCAATGAACTTCCCACAGCGCAGCAGAGCAGTCCCCACTTGGTACAGCCACACAAGAGGATCTGGAACTGAGTTGAGGAGGACGATACAAGATATGCCACTTCATCTTGTGGCACCAGCATAAGGAGTCCAGTAGCTATGACTGGCACTCTCCAGTCTTGGCTAGCAAATGCATAAGCCCCCATCCAGCCCTAGTTAGCACTCAGGAACAGTCCAGTAAACCCACCCAAATTTGAGATCACACACTCCACGTGCCTGACAACAGGAAGCTTGGTGTCAGCTCTGAGAACCCTTCCACAGCCTTGCTTGGCTGTAGGGATTCACCCACAGTAGCACACTCCCATTTACTCCTGTCCCGTTTAGTAGCGGCAATTAGGGTGCATCCAATAGCAGGCCAGCCTCACCAGTCCCAGGAATTATCACAAGGTGCATGGTGCCTCTGCTGAGTGTAAGGCAACTTTTTCCTTCTTTAAAGCCACCCTAAGGGGAACAGACCTTCATGGAGACAAAAATCATTTTTCTCTAACAATCCTTTAATAGGACAATAGGAGTCCTCAAGAGACCAGCCGCTCTCTCTTCATGGAAAACAGGGTCTTTCTATGGGTGTCCTCACCCTACTCACCAGAAGCTATCCTGATGGACACTACTGAATGAAAATCATAGAATCATAGAATCATTTAGGTTGGAAAAGACCTTTAAGATAATCGAGTCCAACCGTTAACCTAACACTGCCTACTCCACCTTTAAACCATGTCCCTAAGAACCACATCTACCTGTCTTTTAAATACCTCCAGGGATGATGACTCAACCACTTCCCTGGGAAGCCTGTTCCAAAGCTTGACAACCCTTTTAGTGAAGAATTTTTTCCTAATATCCAATCTAAACCTCCCTTGGCACAACTTGAGGCTGTTTCCTCTCATCCTATCGCTTTTTACTTGGGAAAAGACACCGACACCCAACTTGTTACAACGTCTTTCAGATGGACCCTCCTAAATGAAAGCGTGACATCTGAGGACCCTCACAAGTGTCTTGATGGAGGCCAGACTTTCTCGTGCGAACGGTGTTGGTGCAGTATTTGATGCCCAGTATGATGATTCCAGTTTTGAATGTGGCTTGTACAATTGGAGATATTAAAAAGCTGTCTGGACAAGGTCCTGGGCAACCAACTGTAGGTGGCCCTGCTTGAGCAGGGGCCTTGGACCAGATGATCTCTAGAGGTCCCTTCCAACCTCAACCATTCAGTGATTCTGTGAATCTGGATAGCTCAACCAAGTCACATTGCTGAAGAAATCACATTCCTTTATGGCAATGAAAAGGTGATTGTGCATACTTTCTACTTCTTACTTTAAAAAAACACAGGGCAGTGTTCCTTAGAACAGTTTTACGTGGACAGCTTTAAATAATTACAGCTTTGCAGAAGAGCTTTCTAGAACCATCTTTATACCTGAGAGTCTTTTTTTTCTTTAGTTCCTACAGCAAGGTTTCGGTGCTGGGAAAGGGGTAAGGTGAGGAATGACATGTGTTGGGAGGGGAGTGTGCTACTGTAGTTCCTTGAATTTCAGTCACCTCAGCCTCAAAGCTTAAAACCGTGGTGGACTGCTTGAACTTTTTCTTCTGATGTCACTCTCATCCTCTTCTCACTTTCTGCATTCCCTGCCCCACATAGAAGAAACGGGACATAGCAGATCACTGCACTAAGCAATGAGGCTGGTACATGAGAGAGACTTTGCTTTACACACTTGGCGTTCTCTGCCTGCTTGAGAAATAAAATGGATTTGGAGCACAGAAAACCTTGTTCTAAAATTTTGTAAGGCAGGAGTCTTTGAAAACGCTTCAAGTACATGCTGCCTGTATGTTAGACTGACACAGTGCTTTGAAGAATGTAACTCAAGGCTGTAAGGGCAGTGTTCCCTTTAGGAAATATACATGACATAATTTGTTCTTGAATTTTTGTCTTCAAAGAATATTGAAAAGATTTCTTCCTATGTGTTTAGTGCTATGGGTACTAAACGTCACTGGTGATGCAGGCTTTTTTAAAGAGAAAACAGAACAAAGTTGCTGATCACTGATGTTCAGACCCATGATCCTGTCTGTAAAAGTGGGAATGTATGTCCTGTGATTTAACTCCTGCCCAACTTAGCCACTAAACTTTATCACCTGAAGTTTCTAAAACAGTTCCTGTCTCCAAACCCATTTAGTCTCATCCTAAATAAATATTGCTAACGAGGAAAACTTTAGATTTTAGTTTCTCATTTTGGAGACACATGGGCTTTACAGGTGAGAGAGAGAAGAGAGGCAGGTATTTAAATGCCCATTTTTTGGCTCAGAGAAGTCATTCCCCTCTCTGTTTTGTCTCTGATTAATTGCCTCAATGAACGAGCAGTGACTCATTCTACTTGTGCATGCCTGCTGTGTTCTTTGGGTGAATCCCTCAGTCATTTTCTATTACTCCCTGACACCTTTTATACATATCACACACCTGTTCAGCAGCTGCATGTGCCTGTTCGGGCCAGCGATAAATGGTCCACACCTGCCATGTGTCTCATTTTGAGATTTGTATTCATTCCAGGTCAGAGAGAGAGGCCTGGAAGGACTGTGATGGTAAATGTCTGTAAAGGGGCTGGCTTGTTGAAAGCTGTAAGGGCAATTAACTATGTATCCTTACAGAAGCGGTTTTCTGAAACTCCTCAACCCCTAAACTTCCCCCCTGCTTTTCAGGCTGCTGCAAAGCTCAGCAAGGTGCCCTCTCCTTCAGTGGCTGGGGAATTTGGTTTGGAACATGGATTGAGTATGTCGTGAAGTACACAGAGGACTGGGTCGTAATAATTTTTTACTTTTAGAGTTGGAAGATGATGGTACGCTTGAGCTGGTACGGGGTGGAGAAAGTCATGCCTTAAACTCATGTCCCAATGTTTAATTCCAATTCTTGTGTTGTTTGTTTGGGTTTTGGATTTTTTTGGTTTTGGGTTTTTTTTCTGGTTTTTGTGGGTTTTTTTCCCCTCTGTCACCGGCTTCACCCAAGGAGCGGACACTTCCC